>NW_009710744.1:97089-102536 GCF_000703405.1 Apaloderma vittatum | reverse complement strand
TGAAAACCAATAGATTTGAGGCTTCTGAGTCACTCAAGTCCTTTTGAAAAGCTTCTCTATAGCCAAGAGCTAACATTACAGTTAAGAGGGCCAGAAACAGATCTCCACCCTTTACAGTCTTTCTTTAATTTGTCCTTTCCCACTAGGAATTGAAGGATGGATGCATCCGAACACCAAGAACAACGAAGATGAGTGCCAACAGATAAGTGTCCCTTGGGAAATTCAGCTCTTTCTCACTGCTGTGCTTCGAGTGCCACAGGGAAGCACTGGCAGGTAGGGCTGCGCTCACCATATAGTAGTGCTGGCACACGTGGCAGTGCCTGCTGCTTGCATATGGTGGAAAAATCGTGATGCATCTCCAATTCCTCCGGGCAAAGAAGATGCTGTAAATAGCATGGCCAAGTTTCAAGCACTCACAGTACAGTGGGAAGCGGTCCAGGCTTTGCTGGTGTCAGGAAGGAGAGCAAGAATGCATTTTATGCATCCGGAGGGGAAAAGAGAGGCAGAGCTGTCCCAGCCAGCGTTGTTAGCTCTGGGAGGGGCAGTCATTTGCCTCTCTTTAAAAGTGGTAACATCTGAACCAACAATAGTTCCTTACTCAGTGTCTATGTGTTATTGGGCTCTGTCGTTCACCCCGGGAAGGACTGATGCCATGCCAAAGCCTGTTTCAGGTCTGCACTGTAGGACACTGCTTACTGGTTAAACAGAATATACGGGCAGCATCCCAAACCCCAAGTAGTTTCTCTGTCCAAAGCTTGTGCTCTTCTCTACAGGCTTTTCACTTGCCCAGGCCTTCCCCAGCCCTTGTCCTGACTCCTGGATGCCTGAAGGAGACTGTGTTCTCCTCTCTCTGTTGCTCATGGTCCCTCTGGGAGTCACCTAATAGCTTCTAGTCAAAGGATGTGGCTCTTTTTTTTTTTTTTCCCCTTCATTGCAATCCTGCCCAACTCTTTCTTCAAAGGCCCTAGTTGCAGTGCCTGAAGGGTTGCTTTCCTCCAAAATCAGTTTGGACTATGACCTGGTATGTCATCCTGGAGTCCCAGCTTAATAGTTACAGGAAGGACTGATCCCAGTTTCCCTCCAAGAAACCAGTAATCCTGTGTCAGGACAAAATATATACAGCTCAGCTCATCTTGGGGTACACGCAGTGTAGCTTTGACATAGAGTGGTCCATACAGTTTCCAAATAATTCCCAGGAGAGAGTATACACGATTCTTCTTTCAAGAAGAAGACTGGAGGTAGAGTGTTTTCCATTTGGACACAGAACTCGTCTGAAAGCTAGGCCAACGCTGTGCTAAATAAATCGTCGTGCCAACCGCTTATGGGTAATTAGGCATGAAGGGAATCAGCAGTCTGCTCCCTCCGTTGTGACTCACAGACGGCATATTTGCAATGTGCCTTTAGCTTCCAGGGCTTCAGCGCTGCGGTGCGCGCAAGGAGAACAGATCCTGACCATACAGCCTCCCTGAGGTACCTGGTAGCTCTGTCACTGGCTTTATGGGGAGGAGATCAGCCGTGGCAGTGCATGGTTACACCTGGGATGTCTGAAGCAGTTTGGGCAGCACTTCTCTTGTAAGTGCAGGGGAGGACTGAAGCATTTGTTCATTTTGTGAACACAGCTGTGGTGTTCCAGTCTTACTGTCTCTCTAGCAAGTTGCCGTCCTGGAGTTGTGCTGTGATGATGAAGCACACAAATGTGCTCCTACAGTGCTGTGTCCCTTCGTTAGGCTCCTACTCCTGGTGGCAACTCAAGCTCCTGGATGCCACATCAAAGTGTGTGTGTATTATCCTGCTCATCCAGCCAGGCTGCTGGAATGGTCATGAACGAGTGCGGGAAACAAGGATGTCTAAAATCATCATTTACGAAGGGACACATGTATTTAAGCTTAGGGTTCATCAGTTTGCAGCTTTAGGGTAATTCCTTTTAGTCATGAAAAATACCCACTGTCCACCTGCTTTCGATGTCTGGGGCTCAGTGAACACCCGACAGGTTTAGTTCTGGGCACAGCCAAGAAGAGGGTCTGGGAAATGATCCAGAGATAAAATTCCAACTTAGCTGTCTGCTAGGAAAGTCCCCTGCTAGGGACTTTCCTCACCAAAGGAAAACTTTGGGATATGAAGTGGAAACATACCAAAGAGGGAAAATCTGTTGGTTACTGCATTCGGTTTTAATTAGCCGAATGTGGCTGCTTCTCCAAATCTGCAGGAAACTTTCTCCGGGGATTTCCAAAATCTCTTCAAGTTCAGTGGCTTATTTTTGTCATGCAGTTTTGGGACTTTTCCTTTCTTGATCTTGTATAAAACCAGAAAAAGCAGGGATGTGTGGGCAATGAAACTTATTTTTTAAAGAAACAACACTCGGTTGCAGTTAGAAGGGAAGGACCCACAGTGGTTCTGACACATATCTGTGTGAATACAGTCCCAATGTGCACTATTAAAATTTGCAGTCTAAAATGGGTATATATTCTAAAGGTCTGGCACATCTGGAATCGAGAGATTTAATCTCTGTCACGGTCTGTTGTGTTCCAGTCAGGACCCGCAGCCTGGTGAAGTCTGGAGTTACTCAGACACTGAGGTCATGATCGAGTTCTAACCTATTTTCAAATGAGAGTGCTATTCATTATCTTAGAGTTATTAGAGTGCTAATGGCCCATCCAGTTGTAATTCTGATTAGTGCTCCCTACTCTGGCAATATCGTGGTGTTTGCTATTTTGTTCTAACTCTTACAGCACTTTGTTTTTTTCACAAGGCAGTCAGGACCAGCATAGGCTTGATTACAGAAAGGCTGAATTTCTAGTGGACGAGAATTGAGATGTGAGAGCTAAGTGTAACCTCTAGGAAAAGTTGGAAAGCGACTGAAAAGCTTGGAATATAATGAAAAGCTTTAAAAATAACACATGCCGTTTTGTAGAATTGCTTTTCTTCTGCAACTCTTGTGAATTCTGCGAGGAGGGGGATTTCTGCTGCATGGTGTTTGAACACTCAGACAGTGCAATATTGTAAGTGGCAAAGTGAAGTGCCAAAACCAGTCTGTCCTGTACAGGTCACTGAAGTAGACACAGCTCTTGCCTGAAAGCATTTGTAATCTAAAACCCCAGCACTGTTCCCATTGAAGGTAAGGACAAAACTCCATGTGATTGCAAACGGAACAGGATTAGGCCCTAACTAAATAAAAAGGGTCTTGGTTCTAATTTTTTTTTTTGTTACCAGATACTCTTTACCTGTGACAAATTCAAATAACTTTTGTTTGGAAATCTAACGACTGAATTTTGCTTGAAAAACTTCTTTATGCAGCGTTCTTTCTGCACTTTAAAGCAGGTTTGGAAAGACAAGGGTTGAAAGAGAATTCCCATCTGTTATTGAAGCATTTAATCATTCTTTAAAAGCCAGTGCAGTTTTATTTTCTCTGGGGAGCGAGTAGCATTAGCTGAAGCATAAAGCAAACTACACCAAGTGCAGAAAAAACTCACCCTGATGTCCTGTTTGACAAACTGACCTGCAGGTCACAACCTGAGTTTATTGATCTGTGGGGCCTTGTCTGGGTGTCGGGCGTGCTTTCTGGACTTTGGTTTCAGCTGCATTCCTGACTTCTGAAAGAGTAGGGGGTGTGGATTTCTACTAGGAGTAACCACTGGGAAGGAAGTAATGTTCATTAAGTGTGCAGGCAGTGCAGGACTAAGCATGCTCAGTGAAAAAGCTTTTCTCCTTTGCCTGTCAAGCCCTATGTTTGAACTCATTCCAGAATGCCGGATTTACTTTGCACGAAGGAACAGTACCTGGCTGGACTGCATTTTTCTTTCCCTCCTTAGTCACCGGAAGATTGGGAACAATGTTCTTTTGATGATCAGTGAGCCCGCCTGCAAGTGTGAGGCTTGCACTGAAGGAGGAAGACAAACTTTGCTACCTGTGAAACGAAGACGTCGTAGGTCAGTAAGAGGGGTGCAGAGGAACTAACTTTCCGAGCAGCTTTCGACTTTTTAACTAATGCTTTTGTTTTCTGGTCTCCTGTAGCCCTTCCCATCTTGTGGGCAGAGCTGAACTTTTCGAAAAGTTTAGCAGCTTTCTGATTGTTCAGCCTCTCTGATAAAGCAAACTGGTTTTAAGTGAAAATGTTACGAGATTTGGGGGAGCTGAACTTAGTTTTTTTTTTCAAAACTTGAGCTGCTGGTAGCAGAGAGGTTTCTTTTCTTTACTTTTTCTTTTCTTTTTAGTGGTTATAAATGCAATCCTTTGCTTCCAGCGTGTGTTTAAAAAGACTGTTCCCCCTTCTCTCCCCGCCCTCTCTCTTAGAGCTGAAAATCAGACTCATTCTGGAATAATAAACTCTCTATGTTATCAAGCAAATCTTGTGGCTTGTTCATGTGATCATTTCCAGCCTGAGCGTAGAAATTTTGCCTTTTAATGTGTTTGCAGTTCTGTCTGGAAAATGAATTGCAAAACTACTAGCAGAGGGGCAAGAGAAAGCGATTTTACTTGGTAACAACATGTTTTAATGTAATAGACTATTGCGCTTTTAGATTTTTAAGCGCTCTCTGCTCTGCTTTTTGGTTTTAAAGGCACATTTAGAACTCCTGTCTCCTGAGATTTTGAAATAATCCCAACCTTAGAAAAAGGAAGGAGAATAATTTTTTTTTTTTTGAGACTTTGTGCTGCCTAATGGAGATTTTTCTGAACTTAGGCCGAATGATCAAGAAACAGAATGATTAATGAATAAGAAGTGAAATGGACTCAAATAATTAGAAACTGTCTGTAGCTAATGATTGTTTGAAGCAGGTAAGAAACATTTGGCAGTTTCTAGTGTAAAGTTTTGTCCTCCGGTGCTCTCTGGAATGGTTATATTGCATTTAGTTTTGTAAGTGTGAAGAGTATTTACAGTCTTTAATATTTGAACTGTATGAATTTTATAAACTTGAGATAATTGAAGAAATAACTATACATGCAGATTTGTAAAATCCTTGTGTTTAACAACTGTGTATTTATTATTTGGTTATTTTAACCTGGGAGTTCATTTCCCTTGCAAAGGATCCCAGTAAGAAGAAAGAGCAGCAGGTTAGCCAGGATTTGTACTCCTCGTTACAGCATTTGGAGTGCACGGTGTCTTCTTAAACTGCAATAGGTCATGCTGCTGCTCACCCCTCTCAGCTGAAAACTGTGCAGAAAAAACCCCAAAGCCAGCATCTCTTTGCACAGGGCGGGAGTAGAGCAGAGGTAGGAGTGACGGGGTTGCACCGGGGCTCTGGGCTGATTCCCACCGGGATTACCTGCCGCGTGTACGTGGAGGGATGGGGAGCAGCCAGGCCAAGCAGAAGGAATCTGCAAAAGACCAAAGGTGAAACTCTGATCTTTCCTTACGTTTAATCCTCAAGATCCAAGGAAGTGTTTGATGCGAGAAGGCTGGGAAAACTTTCTTTGCTTTTTTTCTTCCCCGCCCCCCCCCCTCTTTGATT
>NW_009710744.1:55843-97058 GCF_000703405.1 Apaloderma vittatum | reverse complement strand
CTGCAGGGGATTATGGAGGCGGTCGGGATTGTGCTGCAGATGGACACGCACTCGGTGTGGCCACAGCCTGATCTCCCCTCTAGTCGTGCAATAGCTCCATTTCCTCAGCTGGGAAATGGGGAGGGTGACTGGGAGGGTCTTTTGTAAGGTGCTTTGCATATTTGTAGAAGAAAAATGCCCTGTACTTTCAGAGAAGGTATAAGGCCAGGCTGCACAACTGCACAGCCTGAATTGAGTTTTGAACAGTGAACTCTTTGACTTCAGGTCCAAAGATTTGGCTTAGGTCCTTTTAGTGACAGTGGAAAGGCAAAATACTGCCCTTACCCAGACGCAAACAACACGGCCTCCCCCGTGCTATTGTTCGTTTTCAGGTATCCAAATCCTGCAGCTTTGTATGAATCCACTTCACGTGCAAGATGTAATTAGGGGCAGGAAATGTTTTTGGATCGTTTCATTTCCCCTGCTAGGGTTGAGATTTTGCAGTTTATAGGCTTGCAGAAGTTAGAAGTGGAAAACAACTTTTGGGCCATGTAGCCCAAATCTTACCAACTCTACATGTGATGAATAATAGTGAAGTCTGTTAAATGAATATCGGCCAGATTTTGGCCAATAAACCATTTAGCCTCTTGCCTGTTGGTGTTTTTTTGTTTTTTTGTTTTTTTTTTTTAATCCTTCATCTTCCCAGGTATATCTTCTGAAACCAGCCATTATCAATAGGCAGAGATGAAATTTGGATAGAGGAAGCGGGAGGTGCAGGAATGGAGTAGATCTTATTGCCGTGATCAGTAGGTTGCCCTTGCTGTGAGTCTGTTCCTGCTCTGGGATGTGCAGAGCAGAAGCACGACAGTCCTGGGTTTCTGGAGCAGTTAATTGTGGCAGCCTCCTTGTTTCAGTGCTTACACAGAGACATCCTAGTGAGGCCTTTTTAGAAGGTGGTGATTGCTCAGAGCATTCTGAGTATCAGGATGTCAGGACCAATCTGAAACACCCTGGCTAAGTCGCTCAGAAAGGCAAGCCAGCTGTAGGAAAACAGACCCCAAGTGGGTGTATCTCAAATGGGTCATTCTTGACCTACAGATGCTAGATGTGATCTGTTCAGATAATGTACCCTGGTGGTTACTGGAATGTTCTCCAAAACTGGGCAGGACTTTCCGTATCGCTAAGTGCAGTGAAGTATAAAACAAATAGGGGATGATTTATTTTAGAGAAAGCTGCGCTAGCTGACATGGCATCTCTTTGGAGGGAGCGCAGAGTTTGCTCTACGTGTCAGAATGCGCAAGTGGGGTTTCTCGTGTCTAGCGCAGCAGTGCAAGGCGAAAGCTGATGATGGTACCTCAGACGCTGTTTTAGAGGATCGCAGGCAGTAACGTGTATTATTTCCCTGTGCTTCTGTCCTTGAGAAGAGCCAAGGAACAGCAGGGCAAGTCACTGTAGGCTGTTCTGTCTAATGATTGTTTTGAGGCAGATAATATTGGTCATTCTTGGGGAGATCTTGAATGTGCCTTTCTTTCCCCACTTCCCCTGTTCCTAATAGTAGTGCAGCAGAGTAGCTTCAGGGAACGAGCTGTTTAGGAGCTGGAACTGCGTAGCTGGTCTGGCTAAAAACATCTTTACAAGCTCATAGCAAAACTGATGCCATTACCTATATTATCTCGTGGAGGCTGCAAGTCTACTACAAGTAACACCTTTTCACCAGTAGAGTTTTCACACCACCACCACTCTTGAGGAACCGCATCTGAATCTGTCCCCTCTGTCACCTCTCACTGAGGTCTGTTCCTGAGCCAGTCATTCAGAGCAGAAGCAGCAAAATATGGATGATTTCTGAGGAATGCTCTTCCTCAAAGTGTTGATTTTACTGTGATTTTTCCTGGAAGACGGGGAGATGCTACAGGTATTGCAACATCATTGCTCTGTGTTTGGGACATAGGACAGCGAATGTTCAAGATGACAATCGTTTAGTGCAGCACTGATATTAATGGTGTATTCCTCTATTTATTATTACAGGTAGCAGTGGAAATGAAAGCAATTCTACTGATGATATTGTTCTCAGACTCCCCAAATGTAAGTACAAGTATAATTCAGAACTGTACTCTGTTTCACCGTAGGTGCAAGTCTAATGATCAAAGAACAATACACGTGTTAATGTTGTGTGGGTTTTAAAAAGTGCCAGCTAACAAGGAGGCCAGGGGAAAGTTACATATTTGACGTTCTTTTGCTGCCTTGGCACAAAATCAGGGTTCATTTGGATTTAGATCCTGCTGTATTTGGGCTGAAGTTGTCTCTGGAGAAGTCTGAGAGGGACCGAAGAGGAGTAAAGCTTTTAGCTCTGTCTATTGAGAAACCTCCCGGGTAGCAATTTCAAAAACTCCTGTGGGACTGAGGAGTCTTGAGTCCTATTTTTAGAAGTATTGTGGGAGCTTAAATCAGACTTTAAAGCTTTTTAGGATCCTGAGAATGCAGGTAGGAACCTCATGGGATCTGTGAAATGTCTGAACAGGTTATGTGCCTCACTCTGAGTGTTAATACTGAACTCACCATTGGGGCATTAGTAAAACCCACTAGGTTTGTGCATCAGTCTTCATATATCCCATATCCTTATAAATCTTACATCACCTCATCTCAGAGAAACTCTGATTCATAAATACTGAAGCCTGAGTTTAAGGTTCTCAGTGGATTTAAGTGATTTTGACTAAATTATCCATTGCTTTAAAATCACAAGTGAAAATAATGAATGCAACACAGAGCATTAGTGTCTGCTGGTGCTTTGTGGACTTGTTTCTCACTGAAGTTCAGGGGATTGTTTTGTTCAAGGCTTCAGTTTCTGCTGTTTGAGAGTTTGGAGACTGCGGCAAAATTTAGACAGAAGTTCAGTGCAGATTCTGGTCTCTGTGAAAGTTTGTGGGAGTTGCAGCCTGGGCCAGAATTCAGCGTCTGAGCCTCCTTTCCAGGCAGAGACGCAAACAAACTGAGTTTTCTGCATCGATGTGCAAACTCTCCAGAGAAGTGGGTGCCTTTCTGAATTGCCTCTGTGTCGCTGTTGGCGTTCAGGTGGTTGAAAAAATGAGCTTTGTGTTCACAAGGCAGCGGGGACTAGGGTTTCTCCAAAGTGCCTTTGTTTGGGTATATGTAAAGCTATCAATGCGTCATTCTTTCTGCTTCAGCTGTTAGAGACTCCCATCTTCTCTATTGATTTTACCCAGAATGCTTACTGCCCTTGAAGGTGTGACCTGTACCTCAGGCTAATTTATTTCTGTCATGGCTGCAGCATTTTTTAGAGGGCAGCGGGGGTAGGAGAGAGAACAATGAATTCAACATGGAATATAAATCCCAAGTCTGTAGCCTTCAGACATTCCAGTACATACCCCGCTCCATTCTCCCATTTGGCATTCTGCACGGTCTTGGATTAAAAGGGAAAAGAAAAAAAAAAAAAGGGCAGGCATTTGTATAACTAATCAGGTGAGCCATTCTAGGGTAATCCCTTTGGTCACACATACTGGCATGTATATTAAAATTTTGCTCGGCTTCTAAACGATTTACAATGACGTCCTAGTTTATGAGCCTGAATGAAAAGTCTTACCTTGATGGCCTAGAAATGTCTTGGATCTAAGCATGGTTGCTTTAATGTATTGAAATTTGTGTTGTGGAATGCGGATGGACAAAGGCCTTTTTTTTTGGCATTGTAGTGGTTGGGGGTGTGGTGGATTTTTTTTAATTTAATTTTATTTTGCATTGTGTCACATATTCTTTCCTGCTCAGTTTTTGTAGACAGTGATGCGAAACTTAGATGATGTGTAAGCATGGAAGTTTAAACTCTACAAATAGGTGCTTAAGCACCTGGACCCTTTCACTGTTCTTTTGAAACAAATGGGTTTTGCTCTCATGACTTGCCTGTAGCCAAGTCTTTCCCTCCCGCCCCATATAGTTCAAAAACAACGTGATTTCTCTAGGGCAAACGTGCCGCTCCCATGTCCTCCCCAGTGGAGAACTCTGTGGAGAATTTTGTTGGACTGGCACCGTGTGCTTGGGATGCATGCAAGCACGGGCACAGCTTTACAATTTATGGATCTCTTCCTCCCACCTCGCTTGGGTGTTTGGTCAGTAGCCACTGAGTCTTCTGAACTTGGAGGCACCAAGTAGTGAACCCTGGATCTCCAGGATGATGATGATGATGATTTCCTGGACTGACTGGTTGGACTCTGCAATTAGGTTTGGTGTTCAGGTGTGAGTTCACTTCAGCAGAGGTGAAACAGCTTTAAGGAGCTACATCAAAACACAAGCTTCACATAAAGCAAAGTTACTGCCTTCCTTGGAAATTTAGGGCTTGTGCTTCAGAGTGGTTGACCCAGGAGAACCTGGCTTGGGGTTACCACTGTGGGTCAGAGCAGTGAGGCCAGCTGAGGAGGTCAGAGGAACACAGAGTGCTCTGGAGTTGAAGTGTATGAGACTTCCAGGTGATTTGCTGGGAGCCACTGCTGCAGAAAGCACTAAAATAGCCCAGGATAACTGAATTTAGTGAAACTTCAACCGCTCTGGCCTGAATTCAAAGTTTATAGTTAAATCTTGTTACTTTGCATGTGGCTTGGGTTCCAAGCGGGTCCATGTCACACAGCCATCAACGTTTTTTGTCCTTCCCCTAAAAAATTTCTGCAGCAGATCACTCAGAAGGGTTTCTGTAGCACCTACCACTGTGGAGAGGAGAAGTGGAGCAGGAGGTATCAATTCAGAGGAGAAACATGAATAAAAAGGAGGTTTATGATTTGTGGAAAGAGCAAAGGGATGTTATGCCATAGGAAATGAAATGATCCGTTGGTATCAAGTGTATCTTTTCACACCTCCACTTTCTGCATTGTGGCAAACATAAATATATATAAATGCATGTGACTTCCGCTGACATATTGGTTATTACTCATGGAACAAAGCAGCCAGGGCTGGGCATTCAAGCATGTAGCCTCCTTGTATCTTGGCGTCTTTGTGTTTATAGGTCTCACTCTTTTTACTTTGCCCCCAATAGCAATAAAGGAAAACAAGATCCGGTCTTTTCATAGCATTGCCACTCTCCTAAAACAGAGGGAGGGAGGAAGAGAAAGGCGGTTCCAGACAGAAAAGACCCTGTGCTCCTGTAAATGAGTTCTTGGGCCTCCAAGGAAAACCTGAGAGGGAGAAATACAAATGCTTAAAACGTTGTAGCAGCCACCCTTGTGATTTAGCACGATGCCTTGGAGTCTGATTTATCTCTCACTAGTAAGAGATTCAAGAGACTAATTCTGGGTAGAACCCCTTTCATGGTGGGGTTTTTTTCCATTTGTTTGTTTGTTGTAGCAGTTAATTGGAGAAGAGTTGACTAGACTTTGGTTTGCTCTGAGCTTCTGGTGGACCACCATCATTTTGGAGTCTGTCACCAGGCAGGGTTGCAGCTTTGCTTGCTGCTCTGAGTTTTCTGTAGGAATGTGCTTGTCTCTTGTGTGAGTCTCTGGTGGTGGCAGTGCCTTCCTGAGAAGCTGCTTTGCAGTAGGAAAATCTCCTCCTTTGGTTTCAGAAACCCCTGAGAGCCATCAGTACTGAAAACCTATCTGAATCCAGTTCATGTTTGCTTCACGTCTGCTTGCTGTTCTTGAAATCTTGTGACTTTTTTTTTTAATCTTTTACATCCTGGAAATATACTTGTGTGCTCAATTTAACCATAGGGGCAGCCTTATGTCAGTGATGGGAAAAATGAGTCCCTGAGCTAATGGCATGTCCAAGAAATATTGCAAGTAAGATGTATAAGGTATAGTGGGAGATTTTAGGAGTGAAAAGCATTCCAGTAATACAACTGGGTGGTTATTATTTAATAGCTTATAAACCAAAAACCTCAGTCAAATTTTCCAGCATGCAAATGAAGGGAAAATACGCAAAACCAGGTCTGAGAGGGATACTTTGCAGAATAATTTTCTATATGAGAAGGCCTCTCCTATGCTTCCAAGATGCAGAATCCCATGTGTCTGTTCTCTTAGGCTGATTGTGGGATACATGCCTTTATAACTCAGACCAAAGGGAGAATTGATTTCTTTCTGGAGTGGTGTGGATATTGGTGTATTCGAGATAATTAAGCGTCAGAACTGAAATACACGTGCGCAGATCCACCCTAGTGTGTCGTGCAAGAGACTGTGGACGAAAACTGTGGGGTGAAAGTAGTAGATGTGCAAAAATGTGTTACTTGTGATGCTAAATGGCTTAGAGTTTTCACTTGTTGTACCCAGTGCTGCAGGTATGTGCTAGTAGTCCAGAGAGGCTACTCACTGCTTACGTGAATCCCTAAGTGTAGTATCTCTTGTACATTCAGTATAATTGCTCCAGAGAGCTCACCGCTCAAACTGGCAGGACAAAGGGAGTAGTATTACACATTTAGTTGTAACGAACTGCGGGCTTGTCCACACTGGGATAGTCAGGAGTTAATTCGCATTAAACTAATGATGCGTGCACAAAATGCATTAGTTAAACTGCACTGGGCCCCTTTGTGGTCACTCTTGTTCATGGTGTAAGTGATTTCTTTTTGTTTAAACTCGATTCGCTTCCGAAGTAAATTTAGTGAAACCTAATTAAAGCCACTTTGATTGGGAAGTAAGAAAATCTATACAGAGATTTAAATGGTGCTCAACCAGCTTTCCTCAGAAATGAATATGGTTTAATTTTTTGAGTGCTCTGGTGCAGATGTTATATGCTTTGTCCAAAGTTCAATTTTGATTTTATCATTCACTACTTGTGCTATTTGGATTTGTTGCCTTGAAGGCTGCCCTCCAAGATAATGTGCTAATTTCAGCTTTCATAAAATAAAAAAGGATGTGATTTGTTGCAGAGAACAATCTTTGAGAATATCCTTGAGAATATTAACCCCAAAGGTGTCAATATGTGAATTCAAGTAATTTTAGACTAATTTTAAAGGTGTTCTTGCTTTCGAAAGTTGGGTTTGTAAGCACTGAAGATTATTCAGTACCCTAGAGGGAGTGATAGTTATTGAATTCTAGTCGGTGTCATAACTGGAAATCTAATCTCTGTAAAATCGAGCTGAGTTATTCCAAACATAGAGGAAAAACAGCTTGGCTGAGTGATATCTGTGGCTGTGATGAAATTCCGTTAGGTGTGGGTTTGAACCTGTCCAAGCCCGGCTGAAGCTCCCAAATGGGAGTGCGTGCAGGGAACTAAGTCCAGAGCATTTGGAAGCTCAGACTAAAAGCAAAACAAATGGAGCACAGTGCGTGGCTTCATGTGTCAATGAACTCTGTTCTGTGCAGTGCAGAGGCTTTGGGCTCTGGCAGGCAGGTAAGCTGCAGCCCCATCCCATTAACACACACTTGAGAGGCACTCTTGAACCCGAGCTGTCAGGCTGTGGTGCAGACACATGGGATGTGGCAGTGAGCCTTCCTTGGCTGCAATTAAATCATAGAAATAGGCACGTCTGTGTAATGGATATCTTAAGTATTGCTATTACTACTGTAATTTAGAAAGGGAAGCATTTGACGGACCTGTGATGGGTGGAGGTAAAATCATTTTATGTAGGCTGGGACCAAGAAAAACAGAAGTCTGTTGGGTTTCATTTCCACTTGTGTCGCTGACTTCCCCTGCAAGCTTGAGGGGCGAGTAATTTAAGAGCTCCATGTGTCTCAGTTTCTTCACCTGTCATTTGGGGGAATTACTTCACAGGGTGATTGGAAGTATCATTATAATGATACTTGCAATAAGCTTTCATATGCTAGGTAGAGGAGTGGGACCGTTAACGTGTACAAGAGAAAAAGGAAAAAGTAGGTTAGCTTGTCTGAGCTTGTCATGCTTCTACCGTGTCAGCAAACTCAGGGAGACAAGAAAAAATAGAGATCAAAAGAATACATTAAATTAAAAAGTAAACAAAGTTAAAGTGGCAAGTAAGGAGTTGCAGAGGACCTATTCTGTGCTTAGCTGCATTAGCCTTGCTTTTCCATCATATACCAAGATCTTTGTCATGAGCAGCATGCCACCAAAAGTCACAAGGCAGTCCCTGTGCCTCCCCTGTGTTCTTGAGCCACACGAGGTCCTTGCCTTGCGCCTTGTCACTGGCAGCGGCGAGTGGCACGTGCTCAGGGACAGACGGTGTAAAAGTGGGCTTTGTGTGTCCTGCCTGCTCTTAGCAGTCTGTGCTTTAAGGACTCCCTAAAGCACAGGCTGCATCTGGTGTCACGCGTAAGGCTAACATTTGAGCTTTAAGTTTCTTCCTTCTAGTACAGATGCTTTAAGTATTCTTGCTTCTAGCACAGACACGTGAGAGTTAATTCACCTTTCTGTGCTTGCAGTGCTACTTCTCTGAAAGCTCCTACAGTTACACAAAGCAGCAGCTCCCAGAACCCATTTATTTCCTCCCTCTTTGTTGGAGCAACAAGTCTCCGTGCGGGATAGCTGTCTCCTCTGAGCTTTGTCAGCGCGTTCACACGAGGTTGGGCTTCTGCACCAATGTTTCCCTGGGCTTCGAATCCGGGTGTAAAGAAGGCAGCTCTGTAACGTGGGGCTGTTGTGCAGTAGCTCAAACTGCGGTTTCAACATGAGGAAGGGACACAATCTTTCCTTTTTTTGTCCTTTCCTTACCCTGTTTGTTTTGAAGGCCCAATCTCTTGGGTAATTAGAATGACAAGACATAGTTTTGAACTGTGGTTGTATTCTATTTAGTTTAATCTGTTCTGTCTGATCATGAAATAGGCCGAAGAATCTTCATAGGCAGATATATAATAAGGCAAATTTTCCATATAAAATAGATGGAGGAGAACAAAAAGCACATGGGGGAAAATTCTTGACAGTCAATATATGAAGGGTTAGTTATATTTTTACAGAATTATAGGTCAAACACTAGGCTGCCGAAAGCAATCATACCAGCTGTAATCTTCTTTAACTTTATCCAGTCAGAAAAGATGAAAAATTGTTTTTCTGCCTTTGAAGAATGGAAATATCGTTTTCTGTATCCACTTTGACCTGTTTTACTGTAACAGATTCTGGATCCACTCAGCTAAATCATCATAAGGAGAGTTTGATGGAAACAAATTTCACCATAAAGCTTATCCTAAAACTCTGCCTTTTGCACTTTCAGCAGCGGGGTAGTTTTTGAAGAAAAAGTACTCAATTTGCATCCTAAGCCTCCTGAGACTGCCTTATCTGTGGCAAGGCTGGACTACTTGGAACCATGGGCTATGCAGTATAATCTTATTTTTACACATGGTCAGACTGTTTTACTGTGTGCCATCTGAAATGCACTCTTCCTTTTTGAAAACCACAGGTGTAACCACAAGCTTCCTCTAAAGTGCTGGAGAACAGTGAGCCTTCAAACGGACTGATGAGTAAATAAGAGTGACAGGAACGTAGCAGAAACCCCTTGGAAAACAAAGGGGAAGACGGCATCTATGAGAGACCTTAACATAAGTTCCTTATGTTTCTTATGCAGTAATGTAATAATAATAGCTCTCTTTCGATATGGTGTGGATATACTGACAGCATTACTTGGGAGCAATGAAGAACCAATACAGCTGTGCTTCTTGTTCAGAGGCTGGCTTCCTTGCTAGCTACTCCTGGTTGTACTGTACAGACATGTACCATGTTGTACAGCAGAGCTAGTGTTGTCGCCTTTGCTTTCATCCTAGTTGTCATAAAAACCCCCTATGTTTTAGGAGGGGAACTTGAGAAGGGAGGTTGTCCTGAGAAAAGGGCTCTGGGGAGATAAAGGTGACGTATCCCTTGGTACAAAACAGATAATTAATGGTGGGGTTTGTAACTCCTACTTTGAAATGTTAGCGTTTAATATAAACATGAGCTGTGTCAGAGAAGATAATATTTGGCTTTTAATTCAGAACTGCATGTGGCAAGTCAGTAGTATCTACTGTATAAAAGAAGATTGGAGTTATTGAGACACCCTCCCAGCCTCTTTATTTTATGAATGCATTCATTATAGTGCCCTTAGTTGGTTGATTGGTAGTGGTGCCGTAAAATAGAGGTTATCTCTGGTGTTTATAGACTTCTGCTTGTTTTCCTGGTTCCTTGATTATGCTGTGTATCTGCTTACCCTTCATGCCATCTTGTGAGGATGTCAGGCCATCGTCAGTTGAACAGCCTGGGTCTTGTTCCTCTTAAAAGACTTTTTTCTCTTCTGTGCTTTTGTGCAAGCCAAGTAGAAGCCACTTTCCATTTTACTAGTGGTACCTAAACAGTAAGGAAGATTGGCCACTAGCCAATTCATTTAAGTCTCTAGAATAATAGTTTGCTCTCTAATGAATAGTCTGGCTTTAAATCGCTCCATTCGATTGTGGTGGCACTCCTGAAGTTGACAGGTACTTATAAGATACTGAGCAAAGGTCATTTGTTGGGTGTTAGTTTCATTGATTTGTCCAGAGAACCTTCTAGTCATTCCTCTTCATTCTCTGAAGGGGGGGGAAAAAAAAAAAGAGAGAAAAACAGGCAGAAAATTCATTAATTTTCCCATTCCAGGTAAGCAGATCCTTCTTTTCTGCCTCTAAGTCTGGATCTGTTCAATATTACGTGTATGAATTGCCCATTATTTGTATTGGTAGTGCAGCAGCTGAATTTGGGGCTCTGTCAGTTGAGTTTTGCAAACGTATCCAGAAGGAGTCGCTTTCTGGCCCTAAGAACTTACAGTGCCAGTAACCCTAGGAGGGAGAAGAAAGCAAGGAAGGATGGATTGCTTTCCTGTTGTACAGAAGGGGAAAGATTTCTTGATTTGCCCAGGCTCACACAGTGACAGTAACAGAACAAAATAACTCGAGGGCTAATCTAACGCCGTTAACTGTAGGGTTATCGTGGTGCCTTTGCTTTGATCTTTAGTACGTATCCTAGAGACATATTTTATATACACGTGTGTGGCTTGATAACCCTGTCTCCATGGATTTGCTAGTGAGTATGATTTTGTATTTTTGTCTCTGCCAAAGACAAAGGAATTCAGCTTCAGAGTTAGCACCATCTTATTCTGAGCAGGAAAACTGAGGCACGGAGCAAGGGGAGGACATGGCTTGGACATTGGATATATGTGCTAATCTGGGTGCTCCTTGGGTTTGGCTTGCGGTGAGCTGGAGTAACACTGTTGTTACTAGATTTATTGCTTACTTCATCCTTCTTCCCCTGTACTAATAAATCAAATGCTATCATTTTCTTCCTGGAGCTGGAACTTAATGAACTTAAAAGCAATCTGAGGAAGGAGTCCTGCAGTACAAGATCTGGCTGTGCTAATGCCCTGTTCCGTTTACAAAAGAAAGCTAAGAGCAGCAGCAAAGTTATTTTTACTGTAACTTTAATTTACTTATGCTGCAGCCACCTGCAGGAGTTGCCGGTCATGTATTTCAAGAACTGGCTTCTTGATGCCTGGGGTGACTTGGACATTTCTTAAACCGTGCTGGGAGGGAAGGGCTTCTGTCTGCTAGCAGTGAACAAGAATGGGCTTAAATCCCACCGAATGGTGGCACCGAAGACGTGGAAGACAGGATAGAAGGGGCCAAAGGGTTTAGATGTTGTAGGGTGAAGGTGAAGTTAAAGGCTAAATGAGAAGTAGGAAGCTGCCAGAATAAGGCTGCGCATGGACCTGCAGGTGAGGCTGGGAAGTTAGAACCTCAAGAATAATGCAGGAGAGGCAGTGAAGCGAGGAGTGCTGTGGTCAGAGCAGAGCATGAAATGAGTGGGAACGTTTCCCACTGTAGATAAGAGGAGAGCATGCCCGAGGTGAAGAGTTCTCAGCCCAGGGAAGTTATTAAGTGTCTGAATTCCTGGCGGCTGGCCTGAGGACATTGTTAAGAGAGGAATGAAGTCAAGCGTGGACCCCCACTATGACTTGGCTGAATGATATTTAATATTTAAGCCTTTTAAAGTGGAGAGAACAGTGTAGGAGCACCTCTTAAAGAGCAAGGAACACAATCCCTATTAATCAACTGCGTGCATTCTCCGTGATTTTTGTTCAAAGTGATAGCAGCAAATTAGTTTAGACTGAAGAGAAACTTTGGAGAATTGGTGCTTTCCAGCAAGCATTCTGTGTTATCCCTCTTTGACCGAGGGAAGTGAAGGACTGAGGAAAGGAAGTGATTTGTTGCCCAGCAAAATGATAGTGTAGACAAAAAATGGAACCAAGATGTCTTCTTGATAGAGAGAAATTGGTCAGAATCCAGCATTTTCTTCAGGGTGCAGAATGGAAAGTCTGTTATAGAAACAGGTCATTTTAGAAATCAGACTGTACCAGAAACTGAAGGTTGTTTTGCGAGGAAACAAAGCTCTAGTCCAAAGATGACTGAATTCACTGGAATTCTTTGCGTTGCTTTCCATGGGAGCAAATCTTTTTTTGACAGTCGTTGCTCACAGGCAAGATAACACCAGTGAACTGTTTCCCATCTCAGTCCTCAGGCTCCACACTAAACACCGCTCGCTCGGAGCATGGTCAGCTGTTAGATTTCCATACAGAAAACAGTCAGTTGGCTTCTATTTGAGGAAGGGAGTGGAAGAAACAGAGGTGAGGGTAAATCGAGGCAACAGGCAGCACAAAAGAGAAAGAAAGAGGAAGCACAGCTTGCTTCTCACCTGCTACAAATTATCCTGCAGCAGAATGCAGGGAGGAAGAGGAGGAGGAAGAGTGGTGGGGCAGGCGGCGGTGCAGCCGGCGTGCCAGGAACAAAAGGCTTTTCTGTCTGGAAAGGCTGAGCACCAAGGTGGAAGCTCGGTGCTCGTGCTGCAGCTCTGTGTTTCGCGGGGCTCTGGTTTCAGCAGACAGACACGCTCTGGGAGGGTTCAGAGGAGCGAGTCTGGGAGATCTTTAGCTCCCTAATGACACTCACCTGTGTCCTGCGATTGCTGGTCAGCCTTTTCCTTGCAGGCTAATGTTACAGTTGTACCAGAACTCGTTCCATATTGGCGTTTGATCCTGGGAGAACGGGAAAAATCTGGTCAATGCGGTTCTCATTAGCCAAAAAAGCTGTAACATGCTGGAGTCATTAGTAGTTTGTTGATTGAGTTAACCGTGCAAGGCGGCCTGCAATTGATCATCTGCGTTCTCATTAAATATGCCGCAGTCTAGGAGAGTTTGTTATGAAACTATTTGGAGGACATGAGGAATCTTGGTTTGAGCCAAGAGCACTGGTTTCAAAAGATCTTTTGGCTTAAAGCTCGAGCTGTATAATTCATGGCAGAGATGGGGCTGGGGTGTAACATAAAAATAATCTTTCACAAAAGTGTTGCTACCCAGGATCTTGTTTCAGTTTAACGTGGGGAGAGAAATTGTGGCTGAAACTTGAGTCCAAATCTAAACTTTCTTAGTGCTGCAAGAAGCAAGGGAAGTGGTGAGTCGGTGGCTAGAGGACTTCCATTGGGAAGCATCTAGTAGGTATTTAAAGGAAGGAAGCATTGCTGTGCTTCATTTAAAGATAATGAGGTATAGTAAACCCTAACGGAAAGTCAAATTCACTCCATCTTTGCATTGCTTGTAATATAGTCAATAAGTTAAAAAGATGTGTGTATATATATATAGAGAGAGAGGTGATATAATTTCACTTTCAAGAAATGAGTGAACAGGAGTTACTGAAGAGTGTTACCTTGAAAATATATCGTGATCACTTTAAACCTTGTCTATGTCTTTCAGCTTTTGAAATGCTGAAGATCACATCTTGAGGGAATTTGTTAGAGCCTTTGAAGTATTTTTATGTTAGGCCCCTATGGCAGAAGATTGTACAGATCAAGAAAGTACCGAGTAGATTTATTCACAGAAAATGCATTTAAATTACCCAGCTATACGGGCATACATTCTTCATTTATAGCCTGGTGTCTGGTCTCTGAAATCCTCCCAAGAATTGAGGTCATAGAATTTGAAAATGAGCTTCTGTACACCATACTTCTGGCCTTTCAGATGTAATGTAGTCTGTACTGTGTGGTAAATTGGACAGAATTCAGAGAAGAGCAACAAAAACGATTAAGGAAGTAGAGGAACTGACTTACATGGGAAGATTAAAGGCACTACAAATTTGTGGCTTGGTGAAGCAAAGACTAGTGCAAGTCATTGGAAGTTTCTGGAGACAGGAATGCGGCTTCAAAATCCCTGGTCTTGTCTGAACCTGTTTTTGTTTGTGTGTTTTTTAAAGCAAAATCTTTTTTAGAGCAATATCCTCATCTGGTGTAACTTACCACAGTTCCAGTGAAAACAATGGAGCTAAGGGATCTGTGCCAAATTACTCTCTTTAAAAATGTGGCCCTCGCACTTTTTTAACGCTGGCAGCAGCGGGAATGGAAGCAGTTGTTTAGAGAGGGAATCGGTGTTTTAACTCCTGCAAGCTCAAGATTTTGTTTAATGCTTCAGCTGAATATTGGCAGAAGGATGAATGGAAAGGACACTTGCGTTGCCTTTCTTTCCACCTGTTCTTGCAGAAGTACAGAGAGCTTTTAAGCCAGTAGAGAACAGTTTAACTTAGTTCCAGAAAATGGAAGTACTGAGAAGCTGCAGGTGTGATCCGCTGAACGTGTATGACACGCTTCCTTCTGTGCAACGTTTGCACAGAGGAGTAGTCTAAAAATACCCCAATTAGCGCACGTAGGGTAAAGCAGCTCATGTTTTTAGCCTGAGAAACCCTTAGTTCCGTCCTTGCTGAGTTGATCAAGATGCTGGCCGCTCTGCAAACACAAGGAACGAATTGTTCCCCATGGTCCATGGGGATTGAATTACAGTGAGACCGAGCAATTAAAAAAGTGGACTGACTCTTAGGAAAATTAAGTGTGAAGCCCATTGTACAGCAAAGTAGTCTCAGAAGGGAAGTGACGGAAGCCCTGTTGCTTGGGATGTGGTGCTTTTCGGAAGGACAGGGTGTTAATTGAAGCATTATGGTCAAATTTTAACCAAAAGGTTAATTTCTGACTCGTTCGCGTGCTCCTTGATCCCCCTGGGCAGGGAGTCCTCCTGTCTCAGGGCTGAAGCGTGGTGTGGCTGTGCATGGAGCTCAGAAGCTTCCATTTTTCATGTAAGGGATCGCTTTTATGAGATGGGTGAAGGAGCAGAGGGAGGAGGTGGGAGCGCAGTAGTTTCTGAATGGAAGTTGCTACAGATACCGGTTTCCGTTGTAATTCGTGTGTGATCTTTGCAGAGGAATGAAAGCAGCCAAGCCTCTAAAACATAATTAGGATTAATTTTCAGTCTTGCCAGTTGCACCCCAAAAAAACCTCAGAAGTACTAAAAAGACCTGTGGAGACTGTGCTGCCCTGTTGCCTTCGTTTCTCTGGGTCAGGAGCGGGGCACAGTGACCTACCAGACACCTCATCATCCCTGTGATATCCAGCTCAATGGATGAATAGAAAAAAGAAGAAAACATAGCCTTCCTGAAATGAGTGTTTGGAAAATGGGGATTTTGAGTGTATGAATGAGACGAACAGTCAGACAGGAATACCGAATGTGGACCGAAGATGCCAGGGGAATTGTTTCCATAGAAACACAACCATGGAGGCTCACATGGCTCCCCATCTCAGACTTACAAATTCATATGATTATCTTAATGGTCAACATAATGGATTGAAAAGAGGTAGGTGATTAGTAAAATTTGATCTGAGTTTGTTGCAGATGTAGGGAGCATTGTGCTGAAGTCTCTGTCTGATTGCAACTTAGAATGGCTCATATGCTAAGCGCGTATCGCTCTGATTTGCTGCAGTAAATCAGGATTAACTCCTGAGCAGTGAATGGTATCCTACTGGTGTCAAACAAAGGGAATCAGACCTAGTTTCTTTTAATTAACTTGAAGAAAAAAGCTCTACATTTGTTTCTTGGTGCATTGTTCTTTCACCTTTGTGGTCCAGTCCTTTTGCATGGCTGCAGACATAATCTTTTGCATGTAAATCAATACCATTCAGAAATGCCTCGGGAAATATTGTTCTGAAGTGTACTCAATGGAAGCACATGCTTTTCTGTGCCAGAATTTATGAGGGGCCCTGGGAGTTTCTTTTCTTCATTTGTTCGTGGAAATATTTCCTCTTGGGGAAATTCAAGATGTTCAGGACGAGTTTATGTTGCTCCTGCCCCTTCAAAGATGCTAGCAGCTAAAAGTGGTGGTTTCGCATGGCATGGGTGAGCTTCTGAATGCAATATGGATGCTGGCACGTTGAAATGAGTAAGCTTAGTGGCGTTATCCAGGGGCATCTAACTTTAACTTTTAGGAATTGAAGGTGTTCTAGGTTTCTGTGGGTGGCATTTCTAGGTTGTGTGCATGATCTGTCTTTTGGTTGTGTGCATGATCTGTCTTCCCGTGTTTCCACTTGAGGTTTCTGTGTGGCACTGTTGACCTGTGGGCTGCTGCAGCGCTTCAGGAGCAGCTGGTGAGATGGTACTTTGGGTGCACTTAGAACCGGGAAGGATGAGAAACATCCTGTGGGAATACAAATTATCAGAGGTTTCTTGCCCAGTAACAGAAACGTATCCTGATAGCTCCCACAACCTCCCAAATGCAACACCCGTATAGGGTGAAGAGGCTAAATGGCGTAGTCTGGGTCTGAGCAACCCCACGTGAAACCTCGAGGTTTCAAATCATATTGCAGATGTGTGGCTTGGGCTCCTCTCTGCAAGAGCCTGTGGTGGCTTGTCCATCCCTGGTGATTCTGTAGCTTAAGCTGGGCTGGGCTGAGTTGGTCAGTCTGATTTTTAAAGCAGCCAAAACTTCACAACCCACAGGCTTCATCTTTAATGATAGTCATTTGTGCTCTTTTTAGAAGAAACTCAGTCTGTGTGGAGAGGGAGAGCAGAGCGGGAAGCGGAGACAGGACAATTTTGTACGCGATTTCCAGTAACTGATGTTTGTGACGAACTGTCCCATTACCCAAGACAGTAATGGCTCTACAGTCAGAAAAATACACAAGTACCCTTTCTGGTTACTTGCAGGAGGAAAGCAAAATGAAGGCTAAAACTGTATGGAAAATGGCTCTCCTCTTTCCTTCTGTTTTCTCCCACCTCTGAGAATTGTCAAAAAGTTGCTACAGACCCTCAAAGGCTTAAGACTTAGCCCAGCTCCAGGCTGGTCTCTCGATAAGCACACATAATCCTCCTGTAGCTCCAAGAGGAAAACATCCCGACGTTTGGGAACGGTCAGCCAGAAATGACATAGCTGCAAATATGAAAGGAAATCAAAAAACTGCAGGGTTCCGCCCAGGAGAGAGGAGAGCGCGAGAGGCAGCTGGATCGGCCAGCGCCGAAACGAGATGAACAGGAAGAGACGCCCAGAGAGAAGAATTTTTCCTCTCGAGCTTCGTGTGTGTGAATTCAGCGCTAACCTTGACCCATGTTTTCAATTGCCTTGTTTCGAAGTGCCCTCGCTTGAATTGTTTAGTGAGACTGCTCGCCCGGTGCTCCCGCAGCTGCGTGTTTTTGTGGTGAATGGGGTAACGCGTGGTATTTTTCTGAAGGACCTGGATTGTAGAGTGATAGGAAAACTGACAGTAGTGTCAAGGCACCCTAATTTCACTTGGAACCTCTGAATGATGCTAAAATTAAAATAAAACCATATTTTATAAAGGGAAGTGGAAGAGTTTCTGCTTTTCCACACACAAATCCTGTACCCTGTGTGGCATTTCTTTGTTTCTCCTGTCCTCTGAGTTTCTTTTCTTGTGGGCTGTGCCCACAAACGCTCTTTCTGACCCAGTGTCTGCTCTTTTGTGAACGCTATTAGTAAGCAGAAAGTTGTTAGTTTACTGAAGGTTTTCTTCCTCATCAATTAGTGAGGAGCGTAGCTTGGACCAACTTCATCAAGCTTTTAATCTGGAGAGATTTCTTGTTGCTGAACTGCCTCTGCATACGAAATGCAATTGGTTGCCAGCTCACACTTCCCTGACCCATTTCCAAAGCTATTTCATTTGATTGTGTTGGGTGATCTTTCTGAAATTATTTCTTGATTTTTATCTGAAATCCATTGATAATGGTTATTTAAGCTCTTTCTGTGCTATCTGGTTGTTTTAATTTCAGGGAGCACATTGAGGAGTTTAAGTATGTATTACTTATCATATTGATGGATCAGCCAAGCAAGGAACATTTGGAAATTCACATATTCCTTTTCATTGACCTATGATATTTGAGAGATAAGCCTCTTGCATGCCATTAGCAGTTTGAACATCTATAAACATTTCTCAGTATGTTTAGATTTTGGTTTGGAATAGTTTGAGTATCTACATGTACATTTTTTTCCTTTAATCCATCCAAGAATATTAATTGCCCATTTGGTTCGCTGTTTGCCATTTATTTCATACTTTTTCTTTAAAGTAGTATTGGTTTAGTTTGTGCTGAATCAAGTACGCTGGTGAAAGCCAGTAAGATCTAGTGCACTGAAAACTCACCTGAAAGCTGTGAACTGTTGTGGTCTGTGACTGACACAGAGATGATTTATATCCTGGGTCAGATTATGCACCTCTGCATCTCATTTCACCCAGCTGCAAAAGGGTGAAAGTAGCACCTCCACCTCATGAAGATTTAAATAGTATTGGTATAACGTGATATTAAAACTGTAATGCTTGCATTTTATTAATGACAGAGCTTCATGCATTTCAGAGGTGACTTTGTGTAGGCTCTCAAATGTGTGAGTTATTATTTACAGCATTGTGCTGCTAAATTGCTTGTGAGAATTGGGCTCCAACACATCAGAAAATCTCCAGGAGGGTAGTGATCCCCTTCTGTTGCCAGCCCATTTTCCCTTCAGGTTTGAGCTAGTCATCCCTGATGCGTTGCTGGGATTGTGCAGTGGAGGTGCAGAGAGACCGTCCTGGGAGGGCACCTGCCTCTTGAATCCCACGCGTGGCTCTGGGGCTGGGTGACGAGCCCTTTGGATTCCAGTTAGAAGGAGTGACACCATCTGTTGCAAGTTGCTTTGACTCAGTAGCATCCCTTACATCTGTGCCAGCTCTTACGCGTTGAGTTTGGATGCATGATCAAACTTCTGAGTACTTGTGGAGGACAGAAACAGGTGGGAGAGTTGTGCTCTGATGTGACAAGTGTTCGACTAGAGAACTCAAGCAAGGTTCATGTGCAAGTCCTGTCAGCTGCGATCGTGTGGTGAATCAGCACGTAAACCATCTCCGTTTTGGTCTGTGCAGTTCCACCAGCTAAAGCTGAGGATACAAATTGGCAGAGTAGACATCTCTCTGCCGCTTTGAGATATGACACATTATCTTGTCTATATGCCTCAGAAAAATAAAATGAAGTTGGTAGGCCTAGTGCTCTACTTCTGCTAAGGCACGCCCACTGGTGCCAGTTGAAATAATAGCCAGTGAAAGTATAAACAGCATCAGGTTTTTGCTTTTGTGGCTACTTGGGATTGATACAGGAAAAAGTAACTGCCATCACAATCAACGAAGCTAAATGTGGAAAAACTTTAGTCATCTAATTTATCCCAATTGCAGGGTACACAGGATGGAATGGGTTTCCTAAACTCTTTTTCTCATCCTGTCACGGCAAGCAGGATAGCACTTCTTTCTGCTGGGAACTATCCCACGTGCTCCTCAGCGCTCTCTGACACCCGCCTGGTGACGGTGCCTGTCCCTCCGCTGCAGTTCAGGTCCATGTTACGCTCTTCACGTGGGCAGTGTACTCTCAGTTTAGCGTCTGACAATCCTTTGACAGAGACTACACTTTCAATATATGTAATTTTTTCTGCTGCATCACCCAAACTTCTTTCAGATGCAGCTGTTAAAATCAGTTGAAGCTGATTAAAACTCAGGAACTTGGTGATGCATGAAAATGCACGATCCAGGTGTGATCCAGATAGTGGAATCAACAGAACTATGTTTACACCCTCTTCAGCAGCGTTATGAGGTTTAATTTGCTGAAGTGTGCAAGTCACTTCGTCGTTCTTGGATTAAAAAAAAAAAAGCAAGAGCACAGAGCTCTGGGAGTGATAAAGAATAGCCTTCTCTAAAATTTTGTGTAAGGTCTTTCTTGCACTACCTCTCTGGGTTCCCTGTATCTGCACTGCAAGTTAGATCTGGTCCTTAGGCAGAGAATTAATCTGGGTTCTTCTTACAAAACACATCTCTCAAGTGAAACTTTTGCCTATATTTTTCCCAGAAGATTCTTCTCTTTCAGTCCAGAATTTTATCAGCGATTCTTATGCTAACAGGGGTCAGGAGATGAGATGTTTCTCACGTTACACTTGAAGCTTCTCATGAATAATGGCCTGTATCACCTCTATTGTCTGTCCAAAACATAAGCAACCAGACATAAGGCCAGAGGAGAAATTTAAAGAGTGCTGAATAAGCCAGCAGGACAGACCAAGAACTAAGATAGTCAGAGAGTGAAACAAATACAAGGTAGAGCAGATGGTTATTTGGGGAAATATCTGAGCAGATTAACTACTAGGCAGTTAAAAAGTACCCTGAAATCTTCAGAGTTGAGATTAACAGAAGCACAGATGAAGATCACTGTAGCCAAAATAAATTAGAGGTCATTATTCCCCAGTGATTTTTAAGTGTTAAGTAGAGCACATCAGGCTTTTCACAGAAATCTGAGGGGGGTTGCCGTACTTAAGACTATCGCTTGCTCCTGTGTAAGGGCAATCTGTCCATTCTGAAGCATTTTTTCCCATCAATATTGTCCTTCTCTTGTCAGATTCATTTATTTGCCTTTTTCGTTCTCTCGTATATGTATGTGTGTGCATTGTGAATGGAGGGAAAAAAGATAGCTGCAGTTTGAACAGGACGATAATCCCAAAATATGTGGCTTGGGAAATTGCCATCATGGAAATTTTAGTTTCCCCCTAGCCCTCCAATCTTTTTGTTGTTCTTCAGTGAGACTGCAGCTGCCATCTGATTTGTATTTATATATGCTCTTTATAGATATTAATGCAATAACAGATTAAACCTAAAGTAACTGTTACTACACAGAGAAATCTCGGGGTCTGATCTTGCAAACACTAATGCCTCTGAATAACTTTAATCTTGTGCATTGTATATTTGAATTTAATGGGGACTCCTAGATGCCAAAGTTTCTCACATATGCAAATGTTTGCTGCAACTTCAGACTTTCCCCATATGTTGATGTCAATTTGTTTTTGCAACCTCAATACGGTTTAGAAACCTAAGTCTCTGATCACGGTTTGTGTATGTTTTCTCAGTTCTGCGGGCTTCATTGTACCAGATTTTCCATTGAAGAAATGGCCCAAAACCTCTCTACTGATAGTGAAACCACCTACTTGTACCAGGCTAAATGTGGCTACAAGGGGGTCTTCAGGCATTTTCTTTGAGGTCTTGGCAGGCTCGTAGGTAACACGAGTTGCAGAGTGGTAACACTCTTTTTACAGTATCTCACCATACATTCTGAAGGTCAATTACTAAGAGAAACTGAGTTGTAAAACATGGAAAACCGTAGGATAGCCCAGTAGCCAGTTTTAGTGCTCGTGTAAATAGCTGAAAGCGTTGGGGAGACAGTCAGTGGAGTTGCATCAAACTTCTCCAGTGTAGCTGGTGTCCGATCTCTCTGTGAGGGCTCAAGGTAGACTGGAGAGTTCAGAGTCATGGTGGTGGTTCTGTGGAGTCATCTTTTTTTTTTATGTAGGAACCAAAGCAGTATATAGTCCTCGTGTTCTGCATTTGAAGGTAGGAATCATACTCACAGTGCATGGTCAGCCTGTTGTATTCTGCTGCAGAAGGCTCCTGAGTTGAAACACCAGTGGTTAGCCTTGAGTTCGATAATAATGGTAATTTTACAGGCCAACAGAAAGTTTTATTTCTCCAGGTTCAACAGTTTACACGTGAGTGATGTGCTCTTGGAGAAGAGGTGACTTCCCTTTAAAACGTGCAGCACCTGACTTAGGATATTGCTCATAGCTCTGTGTCTGAGGTTAAGGCTCACTAACTGTTGGCATGAATCCGATAAGCGCCTGATAGTACCTCGTGTTATCCCGTTTCTCAGCTTTTAGTGAATAAGACTTGTTTCTTAGTTCACACTACTAGTAGTAGTTGGCACCACCGAATTATTGTTGTTAATTAGATGAGTGAGAAAACACCCCTGATGAGGGAACAAGAGCTAATTGCCTCTGTCTGGGTGACAATGGACTGTTGTCCCCTCCTTTCTGAGTTGAGTGGGACTGATGAGTAGGGTGGTTCCTCTTGCTTTCTGCTGTGCTGCAGCCTCCAAATTTTACTGGCGCGTAGAGAGCTGGGATCCCTGGTATGGTTTGTGCTATATCTCCAAGGTTATACCTCCAGGAGGCGCAGTGGAAGAATAAATCCAGTGGAGAGCTCTTCTCACCAAGCCCTGTGGCTTTGAGTGGAGATCTCGGCAGGGAGATCAAGAGAGGCCAATTAATAAACTCCTTTCTGTGCCTACTCTCTCCATGTGTGTTCTTCTCCTGTTTCAGATGGGCCTGAAGTCCGGAGCTTGTCCTCAGAATGCCAAGCGTACTAGAAGCTGCATTTTTGTATAAATTGGGAACAGAACTGGCCACCAGAGATTGAAAATCTGGCAGGCAGAGCTGATTAGACATGCTCAGAAGAGCTTGCAGTTTCACTGCCGCGTACCCTTTGGGCTTGCGGTGAAAAACAAAGCTGAGCGCTGCCAATGTTTGTATATGTGATTCTATTGTTTTATCTGAGGATGAGATCAGTCAGTGGAGGGAGCCCAGCGCAAAACCAAAGTGCTCTTTTTTTATCCCCTGGCATCATGAGGAATGTGGAGCTGAGATCACCCTCCACCCTGGTGGTTATGGCTCCTCTAAACCAGTGCTCCTCAACCTTTTTTCATTCCGGTGGCAACACACCACCTTTTCAAAAAGACTCTCTGCCTCTCTGTCTCATTTAGGTGCCTAGGAAATGTAGAATTGCCCCGATATACGTCCCTGACTCATTTGGAAATTCTCACCCTCACTTGAGAACTTAAACTGTGTCTGACCTCTTCCAGCTTTGTCATCTCTTACTCATCCTCAGAATATTTTGAGACCTGGATGGTCTTTAAAGGTCCCTTCTAAGCCAAACCCTTCTTTGATTCTATGATGTTACCTTCAGGTTTTCTTTTAATTTTCTTATCTACCTTTTAATAATACTGTGTTGCCATAGAATTGTTTGTAAAATGCAGGTGCTGAAATACACCTCCTTTTATTTTGGTGGGAGTGATTGCAGTGCTGCATTTCGAACGGGTATTTGGAGAAAGCTACGGATAGGATTCCTACATAAGCAGGCACAGGGGAGTTTTTATAGGTGGTGGCTGACGAGCAACATCCTTGTTGAATTGATTGTTTTAATGCTGAAATGTAATTGTAGTATTAATCATGTGCTAGAGCACCAGGAGAATTGTGAAGGTGTCTTTTTAGTTACTATTTCAGTAGAAATAAGGAAATTGGATAATGACTGTTTATATGTTGTGATCAGTAGGGATTGAACCCCCGAGCCTTGGTAGGTGAATTCCCAGAAATGCATCGCAGCACATGGGACAGGATCTGACTCACAGAGCTTAGACCTGGTCATGACTTTGAATAGTCCTGGTGGATTTCTTCTGGTGCCTATCTGTAGGGCTACAAGACAGGTAGCTGGCTTTTTTTTTTTGTTGACAGGGGCTACAAGAGGCTCCACAGCTTTTGTAGACAGATCCATTACCACAAGGCCAGATGCTGCCATTGCCCCAGCCACCAAACAAGACAAACAATTACAGGAGCCCTCTCTTGATCGAATTCATTTGCAGTGGTTGCTCCCAAAGCTCCTTTGAGAGAGAGGAGGAAAAGAACGCTGAGGATACCTACTGAAAGCTTGGCCAAACCCATTTAAAATAATTTTTTTAAAAAAAAAGAAAAGAGAGAGACAAAGAAAATACCAGTGTGTAAGTCTGTCTGCAGCTACGGCAGAGGGAGGCAGATGTAAGCAAGCCTGCCCGTGCCTTCTGAAGCTCTGTTAGTTCCTGGAAGGCAGCCAGTGCTGAAATAATGGCTTGAGGCAGCACCCCTTTCTCCCCTCTGCCTGACCCAGCAGCAGACAAGACATTTGTACATTATTAAGCTGTGGAGCACATACTGTGCTTTGCAACTGGACAGTGCAGGGCACTGTTCGGAGCTGTAAATCTCCAGTCACGTACTCGCTGTGAGGATCTGGTACAATGTCAGAAATGTCCCCCCAACTCCTGCAGGGCTTAAAGACCCCTCCCTGCGTGTCGATGCTGACACACGCACAAAAACTGGTTGGGATTGCTGTTGATGTAACGAGTCCTGTAAGGCAGGAGAGATGATCTGGGCTGACTTTTAGCCTGAGTGGCTGCTTGTACCTCGGAGGTCGCGGAGGCTCTTCTGGGATCCTGGGACACCTACGGATGTGTGCATTTATGTGCTTTTTATAAAGGGAGGGCAAGAGACAGCGATATGCAACATAAATATTTTGCATTTGGTTTACTAGTCAAAGTTCCTTTCAGTTTTACAGGTTTCTCATCCTGGATTTTTTTTGTTTTCCTTTTTCTTTAGGCTGCGTTCAGGTCTCATGTTTAATTTGTAAATTAGTTGTCTTTGCTTCTCCATGATTTATTTATTTATTGTTCTTTGTCTGCCAGTGAGTAGGCATCTCTCACTGTGCTTTAGTTGCAGTTATTTTGCAAGTCAGCTCATGGGCATTGTCCTGTTTCACTCATTGCTGTGGTGTTTTCAGTTCCCCTCCTAGTGAACTAGCTTGCAGACTGTGTCGGACTCCATATGTGGCATGAATGGGTGCGTTCAGATGTGGCGTTAAGACTGCCTTTTTCTTTTTTTTTCCCCAAGGTGCTACTGAAATTCAGAATTGCTGAAATTTAATCCTAAAAGGTGCTTAGAGGCAAGGCCAGAAACGGTCCTTTAGAAGCACTCTTTGATATTTGAAAGGATTGCTGAAGTGAACCTTGAAAACCTCCCTTCTTTTCTGTTGTTTCGTTTCTTATTTTCTCTCAGAAAGATTTCCCTTTCTGAAGACTTCCAAAATACACTCCCTCGCTGAAAGTCTATTGCTCCCAAAAGAAGGTCGTTCTTGTAGGTTTTGACCTGGGTCCATCTCCCATCGCAGCTGCGGCTTCTTTCCTTTGAGGTGAAGCCCAAGCTGCTGAAATAAGTTGTCAGCGCTGGAGGTGGAAGGCTGCATCTGCTCCGGAGGAAGGGGTTAACGCTTGCAGGGGTAGTTCATGGCCAGTTTCCTGTCCAAGGCAACACAAGGGGATCATTCTGTAGGCAAGATGTGTCTCTCCTCGCCTGTGACCCACCCTTGTGTCCTGGGAGGTCCTCCAAATCACTGCTTCCCTCTAAGCTGCTCCTCCGCAGCAAGGTGGTAAAGCCGTTTGGTTTGAGCTCTTATTGCCCCGTGCGACCCAGAAAGGACAGACTCAGTGGCTTATATATATATATATTTATATATATAAAGTGCCTATCACCATATTGATAAACGTTCTTTGGAACCACTCACACGAAATGCGTGGCCGTGTAATAATCAAAGAGAGAGCTCTTTCTAAGTCGGGAATTTTAAGGCCCCAAAGCTACCTTTTAAAAGACAAGACAATTCCAAATTAAACCCTTTTATTAATCGTGGTGCTCTGGTTAATTTGCAGGTTTTTTCCTATAGTGTTCGGCTTCTCCAAACAATACCCACAACGTTTGCAGTAAGGGATTTGAAATGTGCTTGGCAGCTCCATTCTGCAAAGCCTCGATAATTTTTGTCATCGATCCAAAATCTTATGCCAGTTCACTGACGTGAGGTCACTCTAATTTCATCCCGTGGTTGCTGGTAGACTTTTTTTTTTTGTCCCGGCTGCCCTCACCCCCTGCCCAGCGCTCTCCCCCACCTCGTTTTGTTGGAGGTTAATCACTGCGTGAGGTAACTCCATCCTTGGCATGTTCTGTGATCTGGAAATTTTGTCGCTAATTACTGCCTTCGCACCGGAGAACGAGTCTGCAGAGTCCTGCCCTGTAAGTGACTGCACTCCTCCGTAGCTCAAATAGGACATTTCTGGCGAACAGGAGTCTGGTGGGGGTTGGCCCGTCAGAGCCCGGCAGAAAAATGGGCTCCTCTTTATAATCTAGAGTCTCTACCTAGGAAACACGTAGTGCTCCATGTGCTTTGCAGCAGAAAATACCTGTCTGGAAAGGAGAATGTCTTGCTTTTAAACAAAAAAAGCCCATTTTTCGCTTTGAGCGCTCAGGACTGGGGGTGAGGCAGGGGTGTAGAACTGGGGCTTGTACAGAGTAGCTTAAACGTCCCCCAAAATCTTGCTAGGAGGATGAAATTTTCTTTTCCCTTTCTGGTCACGTTTTACCACTGGAGTTACTCAGCGAATTAATAGGTATAGAAATGCAAAGCTCTTTTCTTATTACACGCCATCGATCTGATTGCAGTGTCATTAATTGAAAGACTCGGGAAATGTGATGGATGGTTCAGTTCAGGATTCCACATTCGTTTTGGCATAGCCCTGCAGGAGAAAAGCTGCATGAAGCTGATTGAAGGGCTCTTTTTGTCTGACATGAATTATTCTTTCATTGTCAAACCTTGTAACAGCATTCAGACATAGGGAGATTTACAATGTGAAATCCTAAATGGGGTCTATTCTTAAAATAAAATTAGAAAAAAAAAAGAGAGCTTTATCTTGCAACGTTGAAAATAGCTACGTTAAAAAAAAACCACAACTATTTCTACAAATTAAATCTCTTCTGCAAAACCCAAGGGGCTGATGTTTCTCACTTAATTTTAAATTATTCTGATGGTAAGGCCTTAAATGAAAAAAAAACAATTGCTTTAATCACGTAACTGTTGTCAACATTTTTATTACGTTCAAGTATATTTGTTTGTGTGAGAGGGTTTGTTTGTTCTTTCTGCTGCTGTCATTTACCTAGCAGACCGATATGTCCGTTAATCTGTGAATGTTTCTCACTTAATTTTAAATTATTCTGATGGTAAGGCCTTAAATGAAAAAAAAACAATTGCTTTAATCACGTAACTGTTGTCAACATTTTTATTACGTTCAAGTATATTTGTTTGTGTGAGAGGGTTTGTTTGTTCTTTCTGCTGCTGTCATTAACGGACATATCGGTCTGCTAGGTAAATCTGTGAATCCTGTAAAATAAGATGAGGTTTTCTTTTTCTTTAGGGAAAACAAGAGGTGGGTGTTTGTATAAAGGCTTGTTTTTAAGGAAGTCATTCTGGATTTTAGAAAACATAAAAATGTGTCAGTGTTTTATGCTGACAAGATTTCATCTTTTTCCAGCTTCTGTCTGAAGGCAAATATTAGCAAATCGCTTTGTGGTTTTCACTTTCCCCTGTTGATCCTGGGCAGATCTGTTGTTAAATTCCTGTTGCTCTTTTGTCTGTTTAAAAGTTTGTGCCGTGCTCTGAGGATTGTCTACATCATTATGAAAAGTAACAATTAAAAACTAGCAGAAAGGTGCAGACCAGCTTTGCTTTTATACGTGGTATCACTTTCGAAGTTGATGAAGAGCTTTGAATGCAAAGTAGCCACCCAACTTGTAGTCTCATTTAAGAATAAAATACCGAAATAACATTATACGAGATCTGAATCAATGTCATGCCTGTTACAAATGCTGGAGCTGGTAGAATAGCTAATTTACACAGAGTAGACAGATTAGATGAAGAAGAGCATTTGATTACGTTACATCTGATTAGTGGTGTCTTCATCTGTGGGGTTTTGGCTTTTTTTTAAAGAAAGCAGACTTCTTTTATTGGAATGTGGTACGTTTGAAGGTATCGGGGCTCAGACTAGAAGAAATGGACATAAAATACAGCAGTAAAAATATCCAGCCCCCTGGTTTAAGAGCCTTCCTCCCTCTCTACCTTGGTGTCTGATGGACCTGCGTGCCCAAGTGGTGTTAGGAGACAGATAGCCATGGGAATGATTACACTCTTTACTATTCTATTTAACTGCTTTTCAACCCCAGATAAGTATCGAGCGATTAGTTTCTGTTTGAACTCCTAAACAAATGCCCCTTTTCACCTGAGATGTACATTTGCAGGCAACAGACTGGCCCGATAAAAGAGATGAGTAATTCACATTAAAGTGGGAAACAGCCTTTTCAGACGCCAAGAAATAAAACGCGTTGATGGGAAATGTTGTTCTCGTCCCCCCCGCCGCCCCTCCCCCTGCCTATTCTGCATGTAATACCCTCGCGTATGTATATTTTAAGGTCTCATTGTTCGGCGAAGGGCGAGATTATTTTGTAGTTTTTGTGATGCTTTTGTCTGCCTGGTGGGACCTCTGGCAAGGGGAACCGGGAGCGTGGCCGTGCCTGGTGGAGTTGCCGAGCTGGCCACTGCTCGCCGTGTTGTGCTGGTCCTCTGTGCCGTGTCTTTCTTTCAGAGAGCAAAGAGCCTGCGATAAACTCTGCGCTTGGCATATTGGAAATCTTCTGTCTCCATAGCGCCTGCAATTCCCAACAGCTAAGTTTTGAAATGAAGCTGCATGGCGGGTCAGCACAACACCCGTTTAGCGCCGTTTCTTTTAAAGCCTGTTATTGCTTTCTTTTACGCTGTAGAGTCAGCTCTGGGACGCTCGTACTCAGGGCTTCTCTGGGCAAAGACCTTGTTTTTACTGCAGCTTTTCTTTAATCTCGCTTCATTGTGAACACCTTCTATGTTCTTAGCACTGGCCGGCTGTAATCTTCTAGCCACTAGCCTGTTCTTAAAAGGTGAGGGAGATGGGGAGTTATTTCTTTAAGGAGCTGTTTCTGTTGTTTTAAATTTAAGGGGTGTATTATTTTTTTTTCATATGTGTGTGTGTGTTCTTTATGCCATCTAAAGCTAAATAAACTTGATTTCTCAGAGCCTGAAATCGGGAAGAATGTTTTTCCTTTGGTGTCACTAATTAGCCTCCCCTGGAAGCTGATATAAGTAGAAAGCGCTAACGGCACAGGGTTATGCAGCGTGTATCCTTGCAGGACTCTGTGAGCATATTGTACGTGAGCAAAAAAAAAATGCTTATTTGTCCACAATAAACTCTTTCTGTCAAACTGCTTAATTTTCAGAGTTCCCTGCACTTCAGAACGTGGGGTGTAATTTCTGCAAATTAAATTACAGTTCGGAGCCGTAGTCGCTCTTATCGAATCTGTGTAAATAACGTTGTCCACAGACTGTGTTGTCACCTTTGAAACGCTCTCTGCTCATGGATAGCAACCTAGCTCTGTCTTTTCTTGTGGTGGAGTCGGGGTGGTGCTGGATTTTGGAGCTTTTTCCTTTTCTCAGTTTTGATTTTGTTCAGGGTATTTTTTTTTTATTAAGTCTCTTTTGATTCTGACAGTTTTTAAAGGTGAGGCTCATTTTTTGAGGTTAAGAAGAAGGAGAGAGTAAAAGGTACCGTATCTTTCTTCTTAATTGTTTGACTTGAGTCTAAAACATCTGAAAAAGCACCCTTAAAATTATCTTAAAAGTAACAGTCACTTAATTAAAAAAAAAATAGTAGCAGGTTTAGCTTACCCTCTTTATGGACTTAACTTCAGGAAATTAGGCATCCACTCTGTCTCCTCTGGAATAATCGGTTTCTTATCTAATATATATGAAATGAGCAAATACGTCTACATCATTTGCATCTTTAACTCAGGAACAATTGATCAAAAAATGGAAACACTGCTACAGACTAGACAATCTTTTAGTTTAAAGCCTTTAAGTCACCATTTATTTCTATCTAGTTAAGCTTAATTTCCTTTTATTGTGTTGTTCAAATGAAAATATACAATGCCATGTCTAATTGTGTTACTATTCACATTAATAACCTGTAACTTTACATAACAAGGAGCAAGAAGCACTGAAAAGGCAGAAACAGATGCAATTATTTGTTGCTAGCTAAGTTACTGTACGTGACCCAGGTGCTGTAGTACTATTTGCATGTGTTTCTCACCTTTGTTCACCCAGACACATGGGGATCTCAAGCTATTGCTGACTAATTGATAGTTGTAGTAACTGCTATAGGCTCCTTAGATTAGAAATGCATGCAGACGTGTGTCTTGATTCAAACATTAAGGAACACACACTCTCACTTACTTACATGGGCAGAAAGTCTTCATACTATTAGAGGTGTGTGATGGAGATAGCAGGACATAAAACAGAAGAGAGAGAGACACAGAGAGAGAGAGAGAGACAGAGACAGAGAGATGGCATGCAGCATATATACCCCTACAAATAGTTCTAAAATGCATTTGCAAATGCAGAAGTCTTCAGAACCATCCAACAGTTCAGCACACCCTTTTTATCTCTTCTCTGCGGGACGTCTCCATCCAGATTACTCGAAAAAAGCGGAAAAGGTGAGAGCTCTGCCATCTTAGCTCTGAATTCATCTGATTTCCTTTTTTTTTTTTTTTTTTCTTATCCCCCCTCTCCCTTGTATTCCTCATGCCATTGTCCATTCTTATGATGGCAGCCGCCCTTGCTCTTGAATGCAAGTGTCACAGCGGGAGCAAAAAGGGTTCAGGGCTGCATTGTCAAAGCCATGGTTGCCTATTGTTTCTTAGCCTTTCACTGCTCTGCTTTTCCGAGCCTCTTTCCCTATCAGTGGCCCCTGTCAAGGGGAGGAGTAGGGAGAAAATTGCAAGAGTTAGTCGTCCTTTTTATTGCACACTGTTATGATAAACAGCCCAGCAATACATCCCACAAAATTAGGAATTATAACGACGGGACGGGGGAAAAATTCTTTGTAGATTTGCGTTTGTCGCTGCCCTTATGTCAAAAGCTTGGTTTCTTAGGAAAGACTTTTGTATTGGTGTTTTGCCCAGCAAAAAATAGAGGCAGCTGCAAAGTGAACAGTGAGCTATTTAGCCACAAGGTAAAAATTTCCTGTTGCTATTTGGATACTGATGCTTTTCAATTTTAAGGGGGGTGGGGGGGGAGGAAGCATGACTGAAAGCTTTTCTCTAGCTGTCCATTCATTCATCCATCCATCTATATTTTATGTTTTAAAGCAATTGAAAATGATTTTTAAAAAGGCCGGAGAGACTGTTTGCAACTTGGTTTCATTTGAAAATATCTCAGTGTAGAATGAGGTTTGTGTTTTAGATGATTGAATCTTGTGCTGGGAAATGAAGGGGGGATGACTGTCCTGCTCGTGCCAGAAAGTGCTGGTCTGGCAGGTCATCTAAAAGCAAAATCTTGTCACAATTTCTTCCTTCCGTGGGGGGAAAAATATGTACAGGACTTTACTTGACATTTAAGTATGCGTTTGATCGTCTTGTGTGAACAGGCCAGCTTTTCCAGTGTTCAAAACTTTAGGGAGGTTACAAAGTCATGGCCTCAAAAGTTGTTTCTGTTTTACTGTGTGTGATAGAAAATTATTTAGAAATAGAAATTATTTCTAAAATATGGCTTCAAGAACAGTACAAGCATAGTTACGTACTTAGGTTGTAAATCTAGTAATTTCACTTTTTTTTTTGGTCTTAAAAATGTAACAGGATAAAAGAGAGGCAAGTGCAATCTGGTTTATGCTTTTAACTGTTTTGGTAAATATGAGCATTTTTTTCAGTCCTTAAATTTATAGTGACCCTCCTAACTGTTCAGTATATTTTTTGGGATCTAATTTTTGAAAGCCTATTATTACATTATTTTGACTGAGCTAATATATTAGCAGCAATTATAAAAAGAAAACACTACAGACCATTCAGATATGTGCTTCTTGAGTCCGAATATCTAAGTCATTGCAAATGTCTCGGGCTGTTTTATCGTGTCTAATAATAACAGGCAGAGAGCTTTCACAGATGTAAATATGGTTTAAGTCTTAAAGAAGCTTGCGGAAAAATACTCATTAAACTGCTGATTAGCTATGCTCCTGTTTTGGTTATGTTTAAGAATATCTGGTTGTCTGAGTCTCCCAAATGATAGGTGCTTGTTGTGAATTTACTCTAAAAGAGAGTGGAAAAGATATTTCACCTGAATTCACTTTTAACTCTGAGAATGCTGAAGTGTAAGTGATTTGATGAACAAATTCTCTTAGTCCGTCTTACAGACAACTTGCTTTGCCTTTTATTCTTTGTATTAGTCTTTTTTACATGTATATATTGTCCTGCATTGCCAAGTTCTAGGTCAAGTATGTGTCTGTTTGGAATATCTTTAGAATTGAAACTTTTCGAAGAAATGATGAAAGAACTCTGGCCTTGTTTTAAATCAAACTTTGAATGCGGCCGAGGCCACCCTGGGAGCACAATGTTTAATTTCCATTCGACATCTGCCTTATATTTACCATTGCAGACCAGTGTCTGTGTGGAAAAGAGCACTTATCGCTGATAAAAGTTTGATATCTCTTTTGTCAGAGGTTGTCATTTCTGTTCTCTCAATCTGGACTGTCATTTTGTAAAATCTTTTGTCACGGGAGCTGAATGGAAAACCTGGAATGTGTAAGAGATTAAAGCAACGGGGAGGAGGATTCAAATATGTAGAGCAATTCTGGTCGCTTGACTCTCTGAGACAGATGGTGCCTAATCCTGATTTTCCCTACTCCAGTGTAAATTGTGAGCTTCCCCACCGAAAGCACCACGGAATACTGATGCAGCATCAGAATCAGGCCTGGCTCATTTCTTTGCTTTTTGAGACTGTGGGCTTATCTGGCAGTGCTTTATGCATGCAGAGCTCTCCTTTTACGCTTCTGGTGATAGATGCCCACCGAGTGACTTCCAGCTGATGGCAAACACATGGGTGTAAACCCTGAGTTTCAGTCTAATGACTCATGCTTGGAGAAGTGATATCAGTCTGACCTTCCAGAATCTAGGAATAAATGTTTGAGTAACTTGATGTGCTTTCTTTAGGTAGATCTGGGTAGGGAAATATTATCCTCTCCGAAGGACTGGGGTGGAATTTTGCATGTCTGGACATTCCACAGAGTCAATGGGAATGTGGTGGTGGTGACTGAGATGGTAGATCTATCTGGGAGGAAAAAAAGTTTATTCAGAGCAAAGGCAGAAACATTTGGCTCCACGGATGTATTTTGCTGCAAAAAGGGTGATTCAGGGGAGTTGACTGGAGAAATGTTACAGCCTTGGGATCAGAAGAGAACTGTTTCAGGTAGAGAAGAGAAAACTTTGCTCTGTGTTTAGATTTTTTTTTTAATGATTATCTCCTTATTTATCAAGACAACTTGTGTTCATGTTACTTCTAGTATCAGGAAACAAAAAAGGCTTTTTTGGCTCCCAGATCTATTCTGTAATCTGAGGTTCAAGTGTTCTGTGTACAGTGTCAGCTCCAGACCCAGGCACTTATTTAACTTTTCCCTGTGAAATCTCAGTGAAGCCCAACTCTTATAGTCCTGCTCTACATAGAAGTAATTTCTCTTTTTCTTTTTTCCTTCTGTAGGAGTAACTTGATGACTTCAGTGGGAATGGCTTATAAACAAGAAGGGACATCTGGATTCTTCTGAAGGTAGGAGTCAGGGCCAGAAGTCCCTGTGAAAGACCTACCCAGGACACAAGAAGAGGATCTCGCCCACTGCCTCTTCTCCAGAGACCCCATCCTGCATTGAGGTTCAGGCAAGTATCGTTTTCCCCTGGTTGGAGCTTCACTGGTGACTCTTCAGAAGTGCTGGCTTCTCACAGATACAAATTTCATCAGCAAAGCTCTGTAATGAATCAGAGCGGCAGGTTCTTGTACCCCAATGTATTCTTCCACACCCTGCTACTGGCCTATGTGGCATTACGTGCTGATGGATATAGTGGGCTTAAAGAGTCCAAAATGCAAGAAGAGCTACCCCTAGTGAGACCTGCCAGGAAAAGCTGAACCATGGGATTTTTAACCTTTTCCTAATTGTAAATCCATAGCCTGTTACCACCTGGGACTCGCATATGTAGAGCAATACCACTTTAAATCACTGATTAGGTAACCCACTCATATACTGGCCTTTTGAGTTTTACAAACTACCAGAACCAAGCCATTACAATGAATTTTGTGTCTGGATGGGCTTTACACGTCATGGGCAGCATCTTGCCGAGGGATTGTCACTCGTTTCCATCCGTTTGTTTAAACAATTAGGTATTATTCAATAGATGCAAAGTGATTTGAGCTTGACAGGTAGAAAATAGGATGGCTACAGCCCTGTTAAAAGTGGAAGCATCTGAAATAAGACATGGAAGAACACATTGTCTTCCACTGGGAAAAGCCTGATTGGAGGAACTCATTTAGCCATGGAATGGTGGCAGAGAGGTGTGGAGTGTGAGACCGGCAAGGCAATTATTCTACTAATGGGTAAGATTGTGTTGGTTTTCAGTAAATAAGTGCAAATATGTGGTTGACTGTGTCTGTTGAAAAGATTCTGAATACAGTGTGTAAGGGGACAGACCCTTATCTGCAGAAAACTGCCCCAGTGTTCAACATCCATTGGAGAGCTGCTTCAGCTGCAGGCTGGGAGGCAGAGGGAAGGTCTGGTGTAAATGTGCCAGGGACTCAGTCCTGCTTGGTCTGGTCTTCCCTGAGGTTGAGAGAGTTTTGCGCTGGGGAATTTCACTCTTCCTTATTCAAAACATGTGACACAGTTTAACAAAACCAGAACTTTGAAAGCCATTAGTAGGTTAGTGCAGCAGCAGACTTTCATGTGATGATATTGGCAAGGAAGGGAGAAGAATTTTTTAGTAGTCGTTTCTTTCATTCTAACTCAGGGCAGCTGCTGTATTTTGATGTTGTGGCAGAAGTGCCTCATATGCTCAAATACCAGTCTTAATCCAGATTTCAGAACATCATTCCAGTTTGCAGGATATCACTTGGCTACAAGGTGATTTTGGTAGAAGAATTATTAGTGGTATAAGTTAAAGTTATACACCTGAAATCTGCTCAGCTGCTTCCTCCAACCTGTGTATGAAGTTCCCACTTTTATTTGTGCGAATACATTTTTCTGAACCAGAGTAGTCAATGTGGAAATGTGCGTGTGTTGGAAGCCACAGACATAATTTTGTTTCTTTATGTTGAATTTGACTGTGATGAAGGACTTAACCTGTGTGTGAGTTAGGTTTATAAAGGGCAATACGTAGTGGTTCTACCTGCCACTTGTTTCTTTAGATTTTCTGTAATTTTGTCCATAATTTGAGAAGGGACTAGAGTCTAATGGAAGGCACTTGTCACCTTGTAAGTCCCGGTCTATTTTTTCAGTTGCTACAGAATGTGCAGTCATTTCTGTAAGGCTCAGAGTCCTGTTCAAGCTTTTAACAAAGCAAAAATCAAACTCTGCAATATTAATAGTTTTCCCATCCTTCACAGGTTTTCATTGTCTTGTCCAGCTTCATCCTGTATTACTTAGCAAAATCATAAGGGAATGAGATTAAGAGACTTCATAATGTGCTGTGTAGAGAGAAGGTGTGATCAGCTGAGAGGACGCTGAGCGCAGGTGCCTAAGGAACGGGCCAACCTTAGGTTGAAATGCTGAGAGCATTAAACCAGTCGCAAGCCGTGTTCTTCCCACAGAGTTTGTTTCTGGTTATATCTTCCTCTGTTCTGCTGATGATGCGTGCCTTGATATCCATGTCTGGTTCATATTCCTGCCTGTGCATAGAAAATCCTTCCAGTCTTTGCCAAGTCGTCACCTTCTCAACATGCAAATCTGTCCTAAGACCTCACGACTTCAGTACCAACTGCATGAAATGATTTGTTCTTCTAGTATATCCACGTGTCTGTCAAGGCTGTAGATAGATTAGCTAGACAGTGGCACATATCTAAATGAACTGCGTGCTGGTTTCACTTAACTGTGGTTCTTTTTCCCTCATTTATTTATCTCTCATTTTGCTTGTTTTGTTGGGAAATAAGCTGTTACACTGCTTGAGTCAGGACATCAAGTGATTTCATTTATTCTTGTTGTACATTTTGAATTATGTATAAATAATAGGTGAGTGGTAAGCAAATATAATTCGGGTCGAAGCAGCAGCTTGCGTTAAGATTCAGCTGCACGCAGTAGGCAATGGAAATCAAACAGTGGTGGTGACGACCAGTGGAGGATCATGCTATGCAGGAAGCAATGGGGTGGAAAAGGGCCTGGATTAAGCACCGAATAACTTGGTTTGATCTCAGAGCTGACCCAGTGCTGAGCCTGAGATCTGACTAGAAACCTCCTCTGAGGTCTCTTCCTTAAGTGCTAATGAATGGGTGTTCTTTAATATTTATATATTCCTTACATTGACCTGATAGTTTCAGTCATTAAGAAAATATTTTGTTTCTGAGGATGCAGATCCCTGTTTTGGGAGCCCCCTTCCAGAAGGTGATGGAGAAATCTAAACCTTGGTAAATGATCTTTTGGGCCATCTGCTTCTTCCTTGTTTGTGCTGCATTCGGAAGAGTAGATCAGACAAGGGACTCGGTGACAAACCTTCATTGTTCTGAGGTTTTAAAATAAACTTGTTGCGGCTAAAGATGACAGTGTTAGTTTCCCAGAATGCATGTTGTCGTTTCAGTGCAGTATGCTTTGTCAGCCAAGCTGTGATTAATTGCAGCAGGGCTGCTCACAATTTGAAACAGGCATCAAATGATGATCTTTCTTTTAATGTACAGATTATGCAAGTAACCAGCCTGTAGTCCTACAGGCGTTGTGCACGCTTGTGGCTGTGCTCATGGGAAGGGGCCAGTTGCAGTCATTGGAACTACCTGTGAGGCAGGTTCTGTAGCCAGGTGTTAGCGTAACCCACTGGTATGTGTCTGGTGCGTGTCCCCTTTTACTGGCAGCTTAGTAAGCACTGCTGACCTGTGTCCTGCCCTTTCACGCACTTAAGCAGGCACACAGAAATACTAGTTTGTCTGGCCTGTTGATCAGCCTGCCTCCCCAGGGACCAGATTTTCTGCCTTGTGAACTGGATCTGGCCCCTGAACTCAGCAGCTGGTTATTCTGCTCGGTGGGTATCTGTAACACATAGAGAACAAACTGCAGATGGGTTGGTTCAGGTGCTCAAAGCAGGACCAGCCTGGCTGAAGCAGAGGCTACTAATATCAGGTTAATGTATTTTTTAGATTCTGAGCTGATTTCTCTTCCTGGAGCAGTGCTGAGATGCATAGGCATAATAGGTCTTTGGGAGTTAGCTCAGATATGTGACACAGTGCTGCTAATGGAGACTTGCTTGAAGTCCCCCAACTCTAGGTCAAGCTGTAATCACTTGTGTGCTCTGACCAGCACTGGAGTCATCATAGTGGAAGCTCGACAGAGATGCCTCAGGCATCATCTGAACAGCATCTGCTGTTCAGAGAACAGTCTGTTGGTCAGTGTGTATGGAGTGTATCCCTTTAGTCAGAGGAACTGGATCATCTTGGCTCTTAGACTTTGACCCTGCAGCTCAGGCTGTAAGGAGTTGTTGGTTTACCTTGGGAGGTCCTGGGTGCAGTCCAGGATAGCTGGACACGGTGGTTATGATGGACTAGTAAGCTAAAAATCCCTAGGCTGCACATTCGTAGGTAAAAAACTTACGAACTATTAATATAATTTTTTTTCTGCAACATTACAGGCTGACTATGAAAAGAGTTGACTTTATGGTGGATTAGTTCATCAAGACATCTAAAGATTGGCATTGATTAGGATACTAACTGGTTTTATTACAAGAGAAACAGGATAGAAACTGTAAACCTAACTCTTATCTCTCACTACTTTGTCTCTCATCATTTCAATTCAGTGGGATTCTCTGCTACGCGCTGTAAAACAAGGGTATTAGACTGGTTGCAAAGAAATGTGTGGTATTGTGGAAGGTGGATCACAGTGATACCCTCACCCCATGAAGGTTGTAAGGAATAGGAAAATAAAGAAGGAATCAAAAAGAGCTGGATAGTTGTGCAAACTGGCATTTGCCTAAGTAGGTTTAACATATCTGCTCTTTCAACAAGCAGAAGTTTTATAAATGCGTTCTTCGTTGTGCTGTTACTGAATCCCTGCGTTAAAATGCAGTGCAGATTTTGCTCTTCAGTTATGTGGCACATGAGCTGTTGAACAAAACACAAAATGCTCAAGTTACGAAGTTACTCCAAGTTACGAACCTGTTCTTGATGTCTCCTGGATGGATTTCAGTGAAGTCCAAAGCTTGGTGCGTTTGTTTAGAACCAATTTCATCTTTAGTTAAGAAGTTGGCTGACACTGACAAGAAGTGCAAACCAAAAGTAACTAATGGGAAATCTCTGTAAAGGTCTCTGTAAGGTACAATTTGTTTGAGCCCTGATGTTTCAGTGAGATTGCATAGTTTGTGGCAAAAATTGAGCAGCGTTACACCGTAAGAGTGTTGGGCTGGACCCTCAGCCAGGATGGCATGGCTGAATTTGTGGCTGAGTGTAGCTGACAGACTGGTTTATGGGGTGATTAAGGGGAATGATTCTACTTTCCACATGTGTCACTGCTGCCCATAGGACTGTTCTGAATAAAATAATGAAAGATTTAATATCTTTTACATCAGTCAAATCCAGGCAATCTGTGCTAAAAAAAAAATATTTGCCTCTTAAGAATCTTAGCTGAGAAGGGTTTAACTTCACGGAAGCTGATTCAACAGCCAGCAAGCTGGTAGGAGCCTTCTAGGCAGCTCAAATGGATTTTGGATCAAACTCTTCCTAATATATGGATTATCCTATATCTACTTATTTCCAGTGGGGTTTTCACCCTTCTAAACAAGAAGCTGCTGGCTGAAATCAGCCACCAAACGGCAGAGTAGACAAAAGTGAGCTCCTTGTGCTAATCTCATTATTTTAAAATGCACTGGACTCATTGGAATACTTCTCAGTAAACTGATACTGCATTTTGCATCGCTGTTTTTCAGTGAGCCTATTTCAGCTCTGCCAGGAAAGTCACTGTCAGGTCAACAACATTCATTTCCTATTGAGTTTTCCTAGAGAGTTGAGCCACATTTCAATTTAGTCCTCAAGACCTTTCACAGGAAGAGATGCAGGAATACTTCAGCCTGTTCTCCGAGTTAGTCTGGTCCAGACAGATGGTGGTTAATTCACTTAGCACTTAACTGAAATTATGAAGGACTTTCTTATTATTTTATTTAGTTTACCGAATGATCTCAGTGCTGATAATCCTCTCAGCTCAGGGATGGTATGATTTGAGCAAAAGCCCTTGAGTACCACAAATGTCCCTCCTTCCCCTTTATGGTTTCCTCTAACGCTCTTCTAGTCCCCTTTGGCTCAGTAGCTTCCATATTCTTCAGAATTAAGAATTAGCCTCGTTGAATTATTTCCCTGTTTCAGTGGCACTGGAGATAGATTAGAACAGCCTGTTTGAAAAGTCAGAGAGGAAGAAACCCAAAACCAGAATTTGCTTTTCATCAATTTGCGTATCTCTTCCTATTTTCTGATAAGCAGGTTAGTTATAACCATAACAGAAGATGTGGGTACAACGTATTTATAATTTATACTCTCATTAGAGCTGTTATTAAAAAAAAAAAAGAGGATTTTGACAAAAGGCTGTAACCGATTGATAATTATGCTATTTTGCAATCATTTTGTGTTTTTAAATAGCATAAAAATGTGCTCATTATTCCTTGTCCATGATGTCAGTCTTGGTCCAGGAACTTTTCTGTTGTTGCCAAGGAATTGAATTCATTGTTGCTTGGAATTGAAGCAGCTGAGATCTGGGTGTGGGGTGGGTCGCAGGGACTGCGATCATTCTGCAGATCATACTAGTTGCCTGCACTCTTATTTGGTTCAGGTGGAAATGGAAAGCTAAATCCTTTGCTGTCATGGGATTCTGCATCTCTGCTCAGTCCTCCTGCCCTGTTGCATGCTCTACCTGTGCTCACAGGTGTACAACCTTCTTTGACTTTTCCTTGTTTGCCGCTGTAGCTGCTACTTTTGTGTATTCAGTGTGCAGGAGAGTCACCTTTTTTTTGTTTTACATGACCTGGTGGCAGAACAGAAGTCCTGAAATAATGTTTTCCTCTACTTTAAAGGCAGAGAGAGAGGTTATTCATTCTGATATGCATCCAAGTTGTCTCTGTTTGCACACATGAAGCAGCTGTATTTGCTGTGATTGTTATTTTAGGTCGGTACTGTCTTTATATGTACGATGGTAATTTGTATATAAATGGAAAGCATGGCAGTGTCTGTGGGAATGAGCAGATCCTGATTCCTGCCAAGTGATAGCAGTCCCCCCATTTGTAGCCCTGACTCCTGCCACATGAAGTGCTCTTACCAGCACTCCTGTGCGTCTCGCCCTTGTTATATAGTGTATTGGTGATGGTGGAATTGGGCCCACAATATTATGTCACAAAATAGAAAACACACGACCCTACACCAGCTGTAATAGCATAATAGGATAAGTGCGAGGGAGAAGCAGCAGGATATAATAGGTACTCAGCTGCCTCGGAGATGGGGCCTCTGTATTTACCTAGATAGAAGAAAGCTGGAAAACTAGGGCAACATAAGAACGGAGTGACAGTGTAAGTGCTGCGGGAGCTGGTTGTGGGTGAATTGAAAATGCAGCAATATGGGATGTTATATAATAAATAATAACAATAATATCTGAGCTTAGTCCTGTTCAACCTGAAATACTTCAACCAGCTGCTTTACAGAGCTCAAAGTAGTGCTGGGGCCTCTTTGGTATTAGCTTTCCTAATTCCTTCCCTTCTCCTCTATAAAAACCTCTGTGCGGTGTTTTGTGCTTTACTGGGTCAGGAGTTTAGAGAAGAATTCATCTGCCTTTCTCTACTGGGAAGTCCTGAATTTCGGTTGCTGTTGGGGCAGAAAAATGTGTGTGAATGACCAAGGCCAGGCAGGCTTGGTGATGTTTGAGCATGGAACTGGTGGGGAAATCTCGACGCTTTCTGCCTTGTCCCTCTGACAGCAGTGGGTGCTCTCTGCTGCGGGAAGGGTTTTGCTGCAGATTGCAGAAATGTGTTTTTCTGTCTCTAGTGATGGTAGCAGGCCTCTGTGTTGAACTGGCTCCTTCAGGCCAAGACATGTCTTCCAGGCACTCGTTAACATATTTAAGAGGTGTTTTCTCTGCTGCTCTTTGATGTGTGCTCATCTTTGGTTGTGGCTTTGCGGCTCATCTAAGTTACCAATTTTACTTTCAACTTACTTGCTGACTCGGGTCAAGATCTTCCTGCTTAAGTGATGAGTCATTTTTACTTGCATAAAAATTTGCATTTTATTCCACAGAGGTACTTAGGAACAGGTTAAATGAACCATTTAGATGATTGAGAGAGAGAGGTGCCAGGGAAAGTGGTAATGTGTGCTGTGATGCTAGTTTGTCGCTCTCTGATTCAGATTGCTTCTATTCAGTTACTTTCTTAGATGTGGGTTGCTGAGAAGTGCCTCCCTCTGCAATGCCTCCCTTTCCTCTGCTTCTTGGTTTGGACTCATTCATGTATTTTGG
>NW_009710744.1:0-55812 GCF_000703405.1 Apaloderma vittatum | reverse complement strand
TCCCTACAGTGCTGTGCCATGTAACAATAAAAATCCCATTGTAGACCCAGAAATTGCCAAGGTGGACTGACCATGTGCGGAAAGATGCACATAGGAGTCTTCAATAATAAAAGATGAGGTGTTAAAAAAGTACAAAATTACTCTTCTAAATATCGTATTCTTTGCAAGTGGTTTTAGAAGGAAAATCTATTTAAAAAAAAAAATCACAAACTATGAAATAATAAGTTTTAGAATGTTTCCAAGGGACATGTAATCTTTCCACAGCTGTGTGAGATTTATTAAAGGAAAATCAATGTTCGTATTCTTCAATATACAGTGATGGAATCATTGTGCTGAATTGCAGGTAGGCAGACAAGGTACTAAGTGAGAAGCTGAGCTTGCTTCCCTGAGGGATATAATCTGGGTTTGAGTCCAAAGTAAGGAGGGGATATTTGTTCTTAGCGTTATCTTTGAGGACCATAGCTGTGGTATCACCTGCCAATTTGGAATGAGAAGTTGAAATAATGAGCCATTTTGTGTAATGATGATAAAAAAAATCCTCTGCATGCCAAGTCTGCCATGGAGAAAGACTTGTTGAAATATTAGCTAATATGAGTTTGATAGGTTCTTGATTTGTAGTTATCTTTGAGTAAATGGTTTGTTAATAATTGGGTTAAACCATATAGTAATTCTTCTCACATAAATGTAGGTTCTCGCCTGGCCTACATTAATGTAATACCAGGGTGTGTCCTATTTTGCTAATATATTCTTCTTGTAGCATCCCAAAGGTGGAATGCCCTGTCTTGCAAATAGCAAACTGAGGCACTAAGTGACCTGACCCGCAGTTAAACAGAGCACGATGGCGCTCCGATGAGAACCCCTCTGAATTTTAGGTTCAGACCTTTTCATGGCGTGGTCGTTCCTGCTTGCAACACCTGCGTTGCTGGCTGGTTATGGGTGGATGGTTTGGGTGGGCATGCGTTCGTCATATGTGTGAGCGCACACACACAAATGCACAGGCAGCATTTAGAAGCCGGAGTATGCTTTAATGGTGAGGAGGTGGTTGGGAAGTGAGGTTTGTTATTAAACAGCCTCTTTGCGTGGGCACGGTGTGTGTGCTTCTAAAAATCCAGTGTCTCCTTGCTCTCCTCCCGTTTTAGGTCTCTAAAAAAAGGATGGGTAACAAACATCCATATTCAAACCTGCCTTACGCGTGTATCAAGCTTGAAAAGACGTTTTCCCGCAGCTGTGGGAACCTCAGGCTGCCAATGCCGACGTGTCACATGATGGGCTTCAATCAGATTTCAGTCTGCAGCGTGCGGAGCGCAGAGCCTGTTTTAACTGCATTTGCACTGATTTGCTTCACAGAGAAGACACCGAGTTATTTAGCATTATTGATTCCTCTTGACTTATTGGGTGCATTAGTTGCCGTTGACCCTGGCATCTTGCTGGAACAGACTGGCGCGTCATGTGATACTGTCTGGCTTTGTCCTTGTTCTGAGTCAATTCCTGTTTTACTCAGCAGATGTCTTTTGTTCCTGACAAAGATTGCTCATCCGATTGTTCGGGGGTTAGCGGGTGTGCTGGTCCAGTCTGGGGTCCTGGGTCCCAGCCCTTGCTGGGCCATACCTACCCCCCCTCCCCATCCCCAGTCTGTACTGCGGCTGCTGTGAACACCAGAAGGAGCCTGATTTGCTTTTGCTTTTTTCTCCTTCCCCCCAGGGGTCTGGCTGGATTATTTCTGAATCTGGCTTCTTTCTTCTGTGAAAATAAGACAGAGAAAATAGATTTCATTTTATGGTAGGTTTAGTTCTTTGGGGAAGCACCTGTGCCCCACCTTGATTAAATCAGCACACGTCCCTCCTTGGTTTTGATTTGCATCAGTAGAGAATCTGCCCCACAGTGTCTGAAGAGTTGTTTTTTCATTTGTTGCATGGTAATGCACGGCATTGACCTGCTAGAAGTGATGAGGAGAAGTTACGGACTGTGACAGGACTTTGTGGGGCAGGATTTGGGTGCTTGATCCGCTTCTCTCATGTCAGTGTAAGCTAGATTAGACATTCTGGCTCTTCAAATAATGATAATAAAAAAAAGACAAATCACTCTAAACCGAAGTAAGAGCAAGATGACTGCAATCCTTCGGGTGCCTTTAGAGCGTTGGAATAACTTGGGGGTGCGCTGCTATAGTGAGTGTTTTGGGGTGTTTGAAAAAGCAGGGATCTGGCTGCTGCAGTGTCCTGGCGTGTCTGAGTTAGGGTCAGGTGCTGGTCGGTGGAGAGGGAGTGAGGAGCTCATTCCAGCCACCCCACTACCTGAGGAATGGCTTGTGAGACTGCAGCCTCGGGCAGGAAAGGCTGATAAATTCTTCCTTGTCTACAGATGGCTTTAGAGTTCAAGGTTTTCCTTCGTTTTAAGACCTCTGCTGGAGGCGTACGTGAAGTCTGGGCTCATCCAAGGACTGGGTTTTCCCCCACTCCAGGTGGTACTGGTAAATTTTCTGGCCAGTTCCTTCTGTGTGCTGGATTGCTGTTTCTCTCTAGAAAAAATGAAGATCAATATGTCTGATTTCTGCACCAGCTTACTGCAGCCGGACTCTATTTGTCAGCACTGTACTACTCTATTGCAACTTTGTGTGTGAAACCTGAATCAGATCCATAAAAGCTGCTCGGAGGCCTGTTATTTTCCATTATTACTCCTTTTTGTTCCATTATTACTCCTTTTTGTTTCCATTATTACTTTGTCTCAGGAACTAAAATATATATATATATTTAATTTAGTGTGGTTTAACTTGAAGCTGCACTTTTCCTACTAAAACCACAATAAAGTACTGTGTTATCACCTTACCTCACTGACTGCAAAGCTTTGTTCACATGGTACAGGGATTCTTGGAAAGGAGTTTTTTTTCCATACTCATTTTCTGTCACCAGTGTGAATTAGAGGGAGAAAGGGCAAAATTAAATTAATAAAATCTGTTGAAGGAAAACTGATTCTGGTGGTGAACTCCCCTTTTGGTCAGTCCTGTCTGTGATCCCCCTCTTCTGGTAGCCTGTGGAATTGGTCACGGAGGGAAGTGTTGCAGTGAGACAATGGGACTTGGGCAAATCCGATCGCAGGGGTATCGTTTTCATTATCCTGGTGAAAGACCTTTTTTGGAATTATCTAGCAGTGTTAATTTGCGTGCCGTGAAAGGGAGCTGAAGGGGATGCAGCTCAGCTGGATTTGCTGTTGGCTCTGTTTTTAGTGTCTTGCAGGACTAACAATGGGGGGGACTTAGTTCTCCCTGTCTGGCACCCGGAGACGCTATTTGTGCCTTCAAGAAGTCAAGGTGTGAAATGCTGCCATTCTGATTCAGCAGGGCTTTATTTTTATTTTATTTTTTTTTGTCTAGATAAAAGCTGTGACAGGCAGAAGGTGGGTTAGAGCCAATCCTAGAGCATCCTCAGGAGGGTTTATGTGAGGCATGAGTAGACAACCGGCAAAAGAGTTCACATCGGGTGCCTGATCTCTCTGCCACGGATGGTCTTGCTAGCTAAGAGCAAATCCATCATGGTGTGTGTGGATGAGAAAAAGAAATGGGAGATCAGGCTTGAAACTTCTGGTCTGTATTGCAGTATTTTCCCGGATCTAAGTACCAAGATTTTGTTTGGCTCAAAGTGGAGGCAGGGGTGAGCAGCCAACTCTATATCCATATCCAACCTTCATCTTCCAGAAACTGAATCTAATCATAAAGGTCGTGGAGCTACGAACATGTTCCTGACTTAATTGTCTAATATCTGCCATCTTGCTCCATCGTATTCCTCTCCCTTTTTGCAGCAGTAATCGCATTGGAGTTCGTAACCTTTACCCAGACATTTTAAAGGAGGCAGGAAAATATTCTGGGGAAGATATTGAATTACAAACTGAGTTTAAATTGAAAGAGAACACTAAAAGCAAAGAGAGATCACATAATGCCCCCCCAGCTTAAAGAAGAAGAATTCCTTAAGTGTTACCAATCCTTTCTGGGGAGAGTGATGAGACAATCTTCTCTCTTCCTTCATCCACCTTGGGCTCAATTTACTGTAATTCCCGGTTGCATGTGGCAAGTGAGATGGAACAAGGTTGTTGAACACACTGTCGTGTATAGACTGAGCCAGACAGTCTTCCTAGAGCCCAGATTCCCCTGGAATATAAAAAATGCACTATTTTCTAAGGGCCTAGAGATTCTGACCCTGGAGTAAAACCCTATCATAGAATACGATTTCTGATTGCTTTCTGTGTGTGCTGCTGTCACACATAGAGGTACAGGACAGAAGTTAGTTTCACAGTTATGTCAGCTGGGACACGCCGATTTTCTTTACTAGAGTGGGAGACGATTTCTGAGATGTGTAAATGTCAAAACCTCTATAATGTTGCAAGGTAACTTTGTCCGAGAAAAGTGCCCTCTTGGTCTCGGGTAGGAGGAATGGGCTACAAGCTTTGGGCTCAGAATGTTTCATTTTTGTGGCTGGTGATGTCCTAAGTGTGATTTAAGCCACCTCTTCTCTCTGTTTCTCCTTCTCCCTCTCCTCTTACTGTGTCTTGTGTAGAACAATGGGGCCTCCGTGCCAAATAGTGCCTCTGGGAAATGCCGTAGTGCCAGGAGCATTTGTGTGACCCTTCGGGTTGAACCTGCTGGTTTTAAATCAGGTGCCCTCCTTCAGGGAAAGCGCTGGGGAAGGGGATGAGTCAAAAAGTGCAGGGAGATGTCTGGCTGAAACCCTGGGCTCTGCCATAATGGAACCATCTCCCTTTCTGCTAGAAAGTTTCCGAGGAGTAATAAATTCACTCTAGGTCTGCACTGAATGCAAAATTGATCAGACTGCAGGAGCCACGGGGAATCAATTTGGGGGGTGTGTGTGTGCTGACGCGTGCGCCGTGAGCAGCGCAGTCGGTGTGTGCGCTGCATATACATTTGCTCCCTTTCTCTGCTTCCTCCTGCATTGGCCTGCGGATGCCACAGCAAATTGATCTTTTATGAAATAAAAAGGTGAACCATGGCATTAAGCAATTCTGAGCCATCTGTCTTGTCAGGACTCTTGTCGGGGGGAAGGCACACAGGATGGTTATTTAGAATTATTCATTAATAAAGAATAATTTTCAGCCAAAGATGTATTCTTCTGTGCGAAGGAGAAATTTTCTTTTGTTTTTCCTACACAACCCATCAGTAAGCACAGATTTTCTTTCCCTTAAAGAAAACTCAGCGCACACAGCACATCCAGTTGCACGCGTGTTTTCTTTGCTTGCCACCAAGATGCCTGGTCCTGCCAAGGTGCTGAATCATTCCTGAAAAAGCCGAGCATCTGCAGTATCCCCCATGTAGGGAGTGAATTGCAGCTTCCTAGAGCCACCAAGATGCAATGAGATATGTCTTTTAAACTTACGCAGTGCAATAATCTACTGAAACCAAGCAACAGATGCTGAGCCATGACCCAGCATTTTTGTACTATTTGGTTCACCCAAGGAAGATGGGAATTGGTTGTCTTTCTTAACTTGGGAAGTAGGGGAGGCTGGAAGGGTATCCAAAAATACGGGGGCAGAACTAAGATGGTTTCAGTAACCTCTGCAGTATTGTTATGCTTTTCAGCACTGTGTGTGTTTGAGCAGAGATTTCCCCCCCGCCCCCTTTCTCTGTTTCATTTTAAACTGACTCAGTTATAGTTTTTTTGCTTTTCTCCTCTTTTAATATTTTTTCTGCAGTCTGCAGCCAGGTTCTCAGCTGCGGCCGTAGTAAAGGGCATTTCAGAATCATGCCGTCGGTATAAACTGCTCTAAAGTTAAAAGACATTATACTCCTTTTTTATTTCACTAGCATTCACTATAACTTAAAGAAGTCATGAAGTTTTTGGAAGAGATTTGACTCCCAGCCTGTAAACTGTGCTGTTTGGCTCTCCGAGGGGCAAGCCACATCTTCCTTTTATTATTTCAATATTGTCTCATGCTGAAGAGCCTCTGTTTTGAGATCATGTCAGAGATTACAAAGCCCCAGAACCCTCTTCTGTCCCCGAAGAATCAATCAACCTAAACTAATACTTTAATGACTCCTTTTCCTACCAAGGAAACAAATTCAGGCACACACACACGCATGAACAACAAAAAAAAAATAAAAAAAAAAGAAGCTAGAGGCTGAGGAGGACCTCGTCTGGTCAATGAAAGAAAGAGACGGATGTCTGGTGCCATGGCAATGGAACAGGGATTACTTTGCACTGGAAAATAGGTTCTTTTTTTTTTTTTTTTTATTTCAGTGTTTTTTCTCAGGCAGCTAAGAGTTGTCACTGAGTCTGAGAGGCCCATTTAGAGGAAAACGAGCCTCTGAGTAGAATTGAATGCTTGCTTTCACCAGCTGCTGCTTGAACAGTCTGCTTTGCTTTTCGGGCAAGTCAGGATGCAAACACCCATATTTGTTTAGAGCACTTTCACAATCACAGTGTGAGTGCATATGTGTGTATACATATCTATGTAAAATAACAAGAACTGGATATAGATTTGGGTGAGTAGGAGCATACCTTGGTAACAAAACTGCAAACACTTGTAAAAAATACCTAACATGGCCAGATATATCGTGTATGATTCTGTGAGAATCCACTGCTGGTGATATTGTGTCTGATTTGGGGGCTGTTTAGCATTTTATTGCCATTAGGCTAGATTTTGACTGGGATTAATTAAATCTGTTTAATGAAGGTCAAGACATTTTCTGACAGACGGTATTTTTTTGTGGAAACCGCTGGTTTATGGAGACTTCACGAGAAGCAGTTTGGTCCTGCGCTGCTTCCTCCCTGCTCCTGATTCTAAATGTTTTATTGGAAACAAGTTAGAAAGTTTCCAACTGAAGAAAAATATTTTGGTCAAGACAATGTTGTTTTGAAAATTCATCTTATTACTGTAAATGTTTTACAAAGAAATTGGCTAATGGAAACATACTGAAGTGACATTATTTTCAGGAGATTTTTTTTTTAACTGCATTTAGAGTTTCTGAACTTTTTAGAGATTTTGGCTTTTTCTTTTTTTTTTTGTCACCTCTTGGGGTGAAGGACAGGCTTGCTTGCTTACAGATGTGTACCAGCCAAGAGATGAAGGAATGCCTTCATCTGATCCACTTTGTAGCGAATCCCCCCACCAGCCTCCAGACAAGGAGGTACTAAGTAGATTATTTATGGCAGGTAAAATGAAATAGAAAAGCTTTATGTGACTTTTCTGGGCTGGATGAGGGATTCCCAGGTGATGCCTGCTTTTGAAGCTCTGTGATACCTGGAGTCCCCTTAATGGCTCTCGCCTCTCTCCTCTGCTGCATATCCCTCTGTTTGCCATCCCAGAGGACGAGAGTATTTCTCCCCATGGCAGATATAACCCAGAAGTTAATTCCACTGTAATGTGTGACCCAGGTTCTTAGTGCTTTGGGCCTTCCGAAGCCGTGGACTCGAAGGGACTGGGGTTGAATTCTGCTATTTTAAGGGTCAGGCAGTGTGTTAACTTTGTGGTCTAGACTGCTGGGTCATTTGAACAAGCATTTCACTGTCGTGAATGATGGCACAAGTTGCAAAATGTTTACCTCCTGCTGATGTTCTGAGATGATGTTCCTTTCCACCATAGCAAAATTGCTTTAACTAAAATATGGTTTCAAGATATGTTAAATCTTTTCCTATACACGCTGTGCTTTTTGCATAGCAGGGCCACCTTTAAAGCCTTTGAAATTCGACTGTAATATTTTGTGCTCTCTGTCCTTTCTGGGCAGAGTAGGTGTTATAAGCTATGTTGTTGTAAATGGTATGTGTATCTTGTCTCTCCTGTCTGGAATGAAAAATAGCTTCTCTCTTTGATCTTCCCTCATTTGCTAAAAAGTAACCAAAAATAATCCCTTTTTTTATGCTGGGGGTAGGTGGTGAAATGTGCCAGGATTAAAAAAAATGTGACCCTCCTGTTCAGTGATTACTAACTGTGAAACATAAAATCTCTGTCCAGGTAAAAAATTTGAGTTGTCATAGCAACAGCAGGATGGCTATTTATTTTTGGATTTCCATTTTCACTGATTTATTTAACACATTGACAATCCATTTATAATGAAGAGGAATTGAAGAGGGGTTTTGTTTCTGGCTAGGTTTATAATAAACCAAGGTTTGGTTACTTCATAGAAAATAGGCAAAGATAAAAGAGGTAAATAAAGAAAGAAACCTTGTGGCTCTCGGAGGCTTTTCTTGTAGACAAAGACAGGTGCTGGGTGGTGCAACGGGAGGGTGAAAACAGGACTTACTTGCATATTTTATGTCTTTTAGAAGAGCCTTAGTGTTATGAAATGGAACAAAGATTGAAGTCCGGTGCAGCTGTGAGGCATGAGAGCCATAGATGGCCACCTACCCACCTACCTTGGGTTACCTTCTGCAAGAAGAGGTCACCAAAGCCATTGCAAGTGGCTCCTACAGCTCCATCTCCTGCAGAAGTCAGGGAGAGCCCCAAGGCCGTGAACAAAAGCCATCCTTCTCATTTTGGTTGTGGCTTCTGCAGCTGTGCTTATTGCAAAAAATTAGTGGTACCTGGGAGTTTTCATAGCTTACAGCAGTGTTTGCTGAAGCACTTTGACAACAGTGACATGTAACAAGAAGTCCCCAAAACTCCTATCACCTATGGGTTCCTATATACCCTCTTTCATGGAAATTTCATTTCAGGGCATGCCTTTGAATGCCATCACATTTAACTGCCACGCCAGCCAAATCAGCCTTTGGAAAGCATCAGCATGGGACATTTGAGGCAGATTTTGCAGAAGTGAGCAGTGAAATCACCGAGGAATAGCACAGCAGAAGCAAGCCTAGCAGATTTCTGCCTGCAGAACGTGTCTGCAAGTATGTAGATGAAGCAAATTTCTGCAAGGTTTTCCTCACAGCCTGCCTTTCTGCAATTGCTCTGCAGATTGGTTCCTCTCTGGGATTTGTTTCCTGTGATGGATTTGGATGGCTAAGATTGATGGCTTTAAAAGAACTAGTATCAATGACACATTTGTAAGGCTCAAAAAAAATGGTGAGCCTGGCAGATACCGGGGAGATCTTCAATCGTTTTCTGTTGTTGCTGCTACTTGTGGCGTGGATCTGGACTATTCTCAAGGCAAGTGCAGCAGGAGGCCAGCAGCTGACCAGAATAAGCGCTGCACTTTCAGTTCAAACCTGATAATTTGTGAAGTGTGGGCTTGGTTTTGGAGCAGTCGCTTCAGGAAAAGGTGAGCTTTGACCTGTGTCTTGAATAAAATCAAGCATTATTTTCGGGTATGTTCTTGAGCACACAGAGAGGAGAGTACTGTCCGTCAGTCACCCGTTTAGGCTGGTGGAAGATTCAGCTTGCAAATTGTCTTGGGGGCTGAGAGTGGGGGAAGGGTGGGAAAACCCAAGAAATCAACTTCCAGACATAAATACAATATGGACAAGTCATAAACATTATTAAAGCAAGTCTGTCCCTGCAGGGCAGGTTTTTCTTCATAATGCTTTCCTGATTACGCTTCCGCAAAGCTGGGGAAGTGAATAGTGGGCTGATTATCCATGGACCATGATCTACATCAGTGTAAAACTGTTTCCATTGTATGTGAGAAGAGAACTTTGCATATTTACTGGAAGGGAATAGCCATCCTGCTTCTCATTCTGTCTTCAGATTCACAGTGGGCCTGATCCAAAACACAGCTACGTCAATGGGATTCTTTGTTTGGGCTCTTCTTATGTTGCACATTACCATTGCAAAACCTGCCCTGTTTATCATCTTAAATATACATGCCATAAATGGACCTAGTATTGACACGGTATGTGATCAAGCCCCAGACTGAGTCGTCAAACGCTTTGGAAAATGGGTAGATCAATGGACAGGCAATGAGAAGCTGTTTCTGCAAAGGCTGACTATGAGGGGGAAAAAACCAACCAAGCAAAAAATGACTGACTCTGTGACATATTAACAGAATTGTCTCTAATTGTTTTTTCTTCAAAAAAAACCAACCTCAAAACCCTTGAGAGAGATCCAAGTCCTTTTACATAATGCTTTCTTGGAGGCAGACTCCAGTTGTCGTGCTCCTCTGAAGTACGGCTGACTTTGCTGGAGGTTTCACATGCACCATGGCACTGCTTGCTGGAGGAGTCCAAAGCTGATCCTGGGTCAATAGTCGGAAAGAATCAGACTCTCTATAAAGATTTGTCTTGGCAAATGTATGACTTAAAAGGACACTTATGCTTGATCCAGTCAAAGTAGCAGAGACTTTTTAAACAAATGCACAAGGTGCCTTATTTTCATCATTTGATTATGACAGAATTGTAATAATTAACATTAATTTCCCAAGTATTTAACTGTTCTTTTTTCTGTAAAGTGTAAAGATCAGTGCTAGGAGCTATACATTCTGAAGGGTAATTGTACCATGTAATTCTGGTGTTTCAAGAAATTATACTGAAATTTTGATGGATATGTTCCAACATTTTTTTTTTTTCTTACAAGCATATTTCATAATCTTTTAAATGTCTCTCCCCTAAAAACTTTAGTATGAAGTACGAATCCTCTTATGCAATTGAAATTTGATGCGTCTGGATACTGCTCACCAAACAGAAGCTTTTTGGACCGATTTCTATTTTCGGAAATAAAAGAATATAAAGTATTGTAAATATGAATTTCTGAGGAAATATGCAGTAGCAGAAGGGCATGACTAAGGATTCTTGAAAAGTTAAGGGCTCTGCTTTAATATTAAAAGTACGAAGGATCTTTTCTGATTTTCATTAGCATAACTAAGAATAAAAAACTTCAATTTTCAAATAGAAATTTAATGCTAAGTGTCACTTTGCATAATCTCCTTAGGAGAGTCACTCTATAATCTTACTCTTGGTGCTACGGTTCTAGCATTGACCAAAGACTTGTGTAATGAAATAGAAATGTAATGAGGTTATTCAGAACAGTGAGGGAGTATCTTGGAGGGGGAATCCTTGCTCATAAGCAGTAGTTGGAACAGCAGTTAGTTCAAGTGGTTTGTATATTTGTCATGAAAATATAACTTTGATAAAGCAAGTAATAGTCATTAATGAGTAGTCAGGAAAAAGCCTTTGGCTGTGAATTTGTACAAATTCCACAGAAAGCTCTTGGGTTTGCTGTAGGAAGAATCTATTGGATGACTCCAGAGTGCTGAGAGCTCTGCCTTGGGCGGTTGGATTAGTTGACACAGAAAGGTTGAGGGATTTACCTTTAACACTCCGATTGGATGCCAGAGTGTAAACTACAGAGAAAGACCTGTGAAATCTAATTAACATACCTTGGATTTGCTACAGTGTCCTGTTCGGTTCCGTACCTACAATGCAATTTTTGGTGATCTGGGTGTGTTACTCTGCTGTCCACTTAGCCCGTCACATCGTGCTGTTTCTCTACTTACCTGCAGAACTCTCTTTCCTACCTTTGTCTGACAGCATTCTCTTTTGGTACATCTTTCCTGCACTGTCATCTCCTCCCTTTGCATCCTATTCCATCTGCGAAGGAATTAAGTAGGACTCGTGGAGGCAGTGGTTCTGGACTAGTTTGCCGCAGCTCTGTCCTGGAAAGTCCCCTCCACTGACAATGAGACGTAGATCAGCTTTTCTCCCCATTCAGTCCTTGGCTTCTTTGGTAAGACCACTAAGATGGATGCTTACAGTGATAATGGTGCTGACATTTGCTCACCAGGAACTGGAGTGAGACCATCATTTCATGTCGTATAGGTCTCCAGTAACAATCAAACGCTAATGAGTGCCAGGCCATTAGAGGCCTGGCATGCACTCCAGCGAGTGTCCTAAACTCGGTGTTCTTAGCCCATTATCCATTGTATCTGCTAGGTATTGCTGCAGTTTGCCCCGTCAGCAAGGATGTTGCACAACCAGCTAGTGACCACCCAGGGCTATTCAGATTAGGCTGGATGCCATCTTTTCTGGGCAAGTGTACAGATCATGTCTTGAACTGTGCCAGACAACACACTGTTTGTGGTTCGTTTTCCGCTCGTGAGCCTGGTTGAACAAAAAAGGCTAAAAGGCTAGATGTATACATACATATGCATACACACGTACCAGCAGTGTTCGCATTGCGAACAATCTGACACCTGGTGGATGGTCCTTGGGGATTATAGCAAGGCACCCACTGCCATACAGCATGTTTTGGCAACCGGGAGGGCTGGCGAATCCTATCTTTCTTTTGCAAGTCTTTGAGTTTCTTTTTGGCGCATACATGCAATGAAGCGCAAGATGCGAATACTGCCAAGGCTTCTTGTAGAATAGATGACATTTATATTGTTATGCAGTATGCTGATCTAAACATACTATTGCTTTGCCTTGATAGCCCAGGGCAAGTACTAATCAGCTTGTTTTGTGGGCGCCACGCCATCTGAAGGGTGAGCACGAAGAGAGACAGTATGTGCATCATCTAGGAGCATTTGCAAGAACGCGATTCCCAGCTGAGGGTATCCAAATGCGTCTGTCTCCTGAGCTTGCATGTTGGCATGCAAAAGAAAAGTGACAGCATTAAATATAAAGTATTTGAAATAAATCAAGGTTATATTTCTTATCTGCTTCGAGCTAGTTTTCATTATATAGGTCACATCATCAACTGATGTAAATTGGTATAGCTGCATTAAAAGCAGTGGAGTTCACTGATTTTGATCTGCTGAGCATCTGGCCCCATGTGACAGATCTCCATGAGAAGCTTTCCTTCTCGTTTGGCCCTCTAGGGCATCGTCGAAGTCTGTTTAGTCCAAAAGGTAGCATGTAAGATGAGGAGTTTGCGTTCCTATGCTGTCCTCACAGCTCTGTCCCTCCAGCAGGCAGTGACTCAGTGTAGCGTGGAGATTCTAATTCCACTATTGAGTGTGAATTTCTTTCTCTTTCAGGATCTACCCATACTGGTGAAGTCCCTTTTGTGAACTGCACAACAGAAGCTGCTGTCCCAATTCCGGGTTGCTCCTTCCCACTGGTAAACAGCCTGAGGACCTGTTTATAGGTGAGATCTTCAGCATCCGGTCCATTGAAGTGATTACCTTTTTGCTCCCTTCTATTAAAAGAGCCTTACCAATTGTGAATTGAACTCAAGAGCCTTACCAACCGTGAATTGAACTGATGGTCCAAGAGCTCAGAGGCTTTATATCCCATTGCTGCGTTAGTACAAATATTGTACGAAGGTGCTATAAGGCTGTGGTGTATTACACAAGTCCATTGCTTCCGTATGTTTATCTTCTTTTTTTTCTTTTTCATCCTGTCTTTCTAGTCTGTGAATTTTTATTCTTTGAATTTTCTTTTGCTGCATCTTGTGATGTATTGCAGCTGGAATTTATCTCAGCTGTGAATTTAACACTAATTCTAAAGGCATTACTGTGTCTCTAAATGAGTATCAGTGTGGTACTGGCACTCATGTGGGTCACTGAAAGAGATTGAGGACATCAGGGTGGATTCAGTGTTGAATAATCACGGACTGGAGGTAATTCAAAGAACCAATCAGAGACAGGCATTGAAAGAAGTTATTTTCTATAATGCAGAAAGGCAGGTAGAATGAAAAACCTGAAAACAATTGAGTCTGTTTCACATCACTGAAGGCAGAGGAGTCCTACTTGGGATTAGTTTGGCCATTGTCAGCACTAGGTCCTGCAGATGACACGAGTTCCATAGCAATGAAATCTTAACTTGCAATTCTGTGTGCAAGGGTGCCTGCTAACTAGGAAATGGACTCGAGTTTCACTGAGATCATTAAAAACTAGCTTTCTGTTATTTTCCACCCATCCTCCTGCTTGGAAAATGGACTTATTTTTTAAGTCCTTAATTAAGGATGAAAATTTAGTGTTGGGCAGATGCTGTCATTTTCTTCCTACCCCTCCAGCAAAAACCCACATGTAATGTGCTGCGTTGGGCTCGGAGGCTGTAGGATGGGTTGTCGGTGATAAGCATCTGCAAAACCTGCAGCACATGCCCAGGGACTTGTAGTCAGATGAGTCATATGTTGCATGGGCCAAGCTTAATCCCAGAGAGAATGTTACAACACAGGAAGAAACCCCTGAAAATAACAGGAATTGGTACAGTATTTGGGCCGTAAACACAGGTTAGAACAGTCTGGGTATTTGCTTTAATCCTCTCTGATTCTATTTCGAATTGCAATGTTCCTACTTGCTAAACCACTTTCCATTTTTGCTCCGTTTTACCGTGACATAAGGAGGAGGGATATTTTGGAAACTGGAAAACTGCCACTTGCACCAGAATGGCATGCCACTAATTTTTGCAGGTTTTTTGAACTGAGCATTGCCACTCTGAAAGCTCTGTCAGCCTCTTCTTCTAGGATTCCCCACAGAGATCCTCACCCTCCTACAAAGCAGGACATGCCCCAGGTTACAGGACTTCTGTTCCTTTCTCTGCAGGCTGTGCCACCTCACCTGGTAAAATGCTCGATAATGGACATTTCCGTGGCTGGTGTTGCAGATTAGCTCATGGGGAGGCAACCTGAATGGTAAGTAAGAGCTCAAGATTAGCCTTAATTTTTTTCCCCATTTTTTCTGCAAGTATGATGATATATTGCAAGGGTCTTGCTTTTCACCATTGCTCACTTCTGCTCTGCCGTGTGTTTGGTGGTGGTTTAGCAGGCATGACAGGTAGTCAGGTTGAGGGAGAATCTCAAAATGTGCAAAGTGACATAGGGAGACCTCTTTTATAGAGGGGTAAACAAATCTTACTTCTATTTCTTTATTTTTTTCCTTTTCCCTCGAGCAGAAATTCAGTCAAGTCATTTAATGTCACCTGGTGGGTTTTAATGGAGGCTTGGAAGAAGAAGGAAAAAACCCTCCCGTGCCTGCTCGTTTCTTAGGTACACCACATTACCCACAGCTAGTCTCACCACTCCCAGAGAAAGTTTGTGTAAGTCCTAAAATAATTTCATCCCGCTGGCCCACAAATATTCCCATTTGGTCAGCCTTATATAGAGTAATTACTGTTTAACATGGCACCGCAGCTGGGTCTGGGCTTATTTTAGATTAGGAGTTATAAAAAGCTGTTTGTAAAAAAAAAAAAAAAAAAAAAAAAGAAAAGAAAAGAAAGAAAATAAAAAACCGAAAAATTATTGTGTTTGTTGATCTGTCATTCTAAACAAATGAGTCTATAAACTTGTTAGTTTAATTTTTTTTTTTTTAACTTGTTTTGCTTTAGGAGTCAGCATTGGTGAGGGCGCTGGCACTGGTACCAAAGGCATCTAGCCATCCTGACTTATTTAGATATGTCTGCGCTGCAGTTACAAAAAATGCAATTGTTCGGTAGCCAGGTGTTGGGGTGGTGTTGAATGAGTATTGTGGGTGGCACAGGTTGAGGAGAGGAGGTCAAGGTTTACCCAGCAGAGAAGTGGGAAGTTCATTTCTGTGAGCAGATGATAGGTGTGATGTTTCAGACCGTGCCGAGTCTGACATCAAAGTTCCTTCTAATTCTAATAACTTTGATATCTACGTGTATATATGCGTGTAATTTAAGTTCGTGGATATATATGTGTGTGTACAGCTAGAGGAAAGCAAAATACGACTGTGTATATACACATGTCCTTTCTTATCTGCTACTAAAATACAGGTGCCTCTGTGGGAACCAAGCTGTTAAGCTGTTTATTGTACCAGAGTTCAGGAAGTTGAGAGTATTATATTCACTTGTACGATTTCTCATGCTGGATTGGTCATTTCACCTCAAAAATTAGAATCCCAGTCTGTTTCACAGAAGACCCCAATATATTTAGTAATCATAGGAAAGAATGTTGTCCACTGGGACAGAGCAAGAGGATGTGGATCAGGACTTAGGGTTTGGTTGTCTTTTTCTACTTTTTTTATGGCCTGGGACAAGTCTTAGCACTCTTTTGTGCCTCTGTTTAATAGCAAAAAGGGACTAGTAACATTGAGTTACCTTGTGTAGAAGTATTTAAAGACGAAATTGAAGTTTGGAGACCTTTTACTAGCCTTGAGCATCAGAGGAATCAAGCAGTTATGAGAAGTGTTCCTGTGGTTTGGCTTTATTAATGATACGATCTTCTTGAGAAATTGTTTCCCAGCTCCATTTCATTAACACAAACCAGAAGCAGAGAGGCAGAAATCAGATCCCTTCATGGACAGCTATACAATGTGCTAAGTAAGGGTGGCTGTATCCTTGGACTTTTTTATGGTGAAAAATTCTGAAATGCATATGAAAAATAGTTTCCTCTCTATAACAAAAATGACAAGACGACTGACATCTTTTTAAGGTGAGACAAATCTGAAAAGAAATACATTGGGAACTATGAAAATCTTTCAAACTGGAAATCTGAAAACAAAATTGAATCTGGGAACACAGGCTGTTGGCTCAGAAAGGGCTCTCAGGTTTCTTGGCTCCTTACTCTCCATCGGCTACACCAGACAGGTGGTGAACGGCAGCCTGGAAGCCCCAAGGTCCAAGCAAATACATCACAATAAGCAGAATTGGGATGGGGCAATAGAGCTGTGGACACAGCTTGGGGTTTCCTTTTCAGATCATCCATCGTATTCCTTATGTTCATGTATTTCCTACTCCCGTTACCCCAGGTTGTGCCTGCTAAGTGCTGGAGGTGAAGAAGTGCCCTCCTCTTTGCCTTTCTTGCTGAGGACAGGTACAACGTGGCCGTTCAGGACTGCCAGGTAAGGAGCACATCTACCTGTCGAGGTGAGCCATCAAAAGTGAACTGAGCACCCCGGTAGTTATAACATACCGGCTCTGCCTTTCTCTTAGATATTTCCTACATGTTCATGGTAAGAATCTAATTATTGTTCCATCTACAGCAAATCGGTCCAGATTAATGTTGTTGTGTATTCGCCAAGAGTAAGGAGAAAACAAGTTTGATCCCAGGCCATCAGGGACCGAATTTTTCCATTGTAGGTTGCTTCTTGGATTAGTCTGAAAGAGCTTTCATTTTATTTAAAAGGCTTTTATTGATCAAAAAGGCTTTGTTCGTAGGCTCTATCTTCTTGAGTGGCTGAAGTGGCAGGCTTAACTCATGACAGGAGTTCTTATTTGAGTTCTTTTTTATCATCTTGGTTGTTGCTGAATATCATGCTTTTCTTCTCTGTAAAGGTAACTGGAAAAGAGGCACATGGTTTAGAGATACAAAAAAAAGTGTAGGTTTCCTTCCAGTCCATTAATTTTCTTTCATGGAACTCTGTACCAGTTCGAGTGCACAATTGGGAGGAATCAAAACACAGACATCTAGACTATTACATAAGATCGAAAAGAGAACAGATCTGTTTTGAAGCTGAGTATAATGTATTTGTCCGAAGTCATGAACATTTCTGAGAGCTCAGAACATTCTTCCTGTTCTGCCTCAGGATGAAACTTAGATCTTATGAACTGGAGAGAGATCCCAGAACATTTGAAGCCATTTAAGTAACTGTAGACGTAATTCAGAGGTCTTACTGAGGGAGGCCAAGCAGGGATTTGAACCTGATTTTTATGCATGCTCTTCTCTTCTCTTTCCATCTTTTAACTCGAAATTCCATCTGATATTGAAGAAACCATCCCTGTGGACTTCATAAAACTGGACTTATTCAGGTCGGACACTTAGGATTTTTTTTTTTTTAACTGACCCAGTGTTTTGTGTCTAAGCACGCTGCCCTAGAGATAAACAAATAGATTGGCTGTGGAAATTTCCGTACAAAATTTTCCTTGCCTCATGATTGTATTATTTTATGACGATTTAAGTTGTAAGTCTCCCTAACCTGTCTGTAAGGTAAAGGACAGAGCACAAGTGGACTGTTCAGGCTAGGAGGATATACTACTTAGGGGACAGCGTGTGTCCAGCGTCTGTGCATGCAGCCGCCGTGGATGGCTTTGCCGAGTTCATTGACCTCTTGCAGTCTGTATACATGTCTGTTAGGAACAGGCTACGAACGGCACGGAGCTCCTTCTGCTGCCAGTCACTTGCAGTCCTGAACAGAAAAGGAAACACCAGTTTTTCTTCCGTAGTCCGGATGCTGACTCACCTGTGTGGTGAAAGAAAATAGCCAAAGGGTTGCTATTTCACCAGTGTCCCAATATGCCTGGGGATATTTCATCAGCTGCTTTACTTGGGCAAATTAAACTGCAAAGCTTTAAGACCCGAGGCCGGTTGAGTATTTACTCACACTTGATGCCCCAAGTTTTATTTCGCAATTTGTTTTAAGGCCGTTGGCAACAACTGGTTGTTCCACGTTGGTATTTCATTGGTGCATTGTGTCAATTCAAGGCCATTTTGCTTGTAACTGGAAACCCTTCCAACTCATCTGTCCCTTCCCTGCCCCTGCTTCCAGGCCTTGACCTGTGGTGGGACTGGGGAGCTGTCCCACTTCTGCTGGGTTTCATTGCCCAGTAACAGGGTTTTGGTGGAGCAGGGACAGCCGAGCTGCAAGACGAAGGAACCACTGTTCCCAATTCCTGAAGGCTGGCAGTGGCCAAGCAGCTCTGCTGCAGGACCTGACTGTCGTTGGTCATCCTGGCTCGAGCCAGGGAAACTTTCTCTGGCCTTGTGGAGTGTTTCTGTGCTCCCTGCCTGCCCTAGAAGGACTCCAGATGCCTTCAGACCAGGCAGCTTTCTAAAAGCAATACTTAGGGTACTGCAGGAAAGATTTCTCCCCTGCTATGTACCTTTCCCTTGTTTTCAGAGCCAGGCGCCCTAATGAGAACCCAAGCTGGGGACACTAGTTGGGACAGGACGGCAGCGATGAAGTCTGCTCTGTGCCATGGGACCAGTGTTCAGGCAGAGTGCTGGTGGCCCTCGAGTTGTGCTGGTTTGCCTGCGAGGTCAAGATCTGAGCTTCTCGTCAGGTGGAGCCTGGCCTGAAGTCCAGGACTGGAGCGTGCAGCGCTGGCTCTCAGCTCTCAGCAGCACTGCTTTGCTATCAGCCTGCGCTCACCTCTGCGAGCGGGGCCGGCATGGCTGATCCGGGCTGATCTGAATGCAGAGACATAGGCAGCGAGGAGAGATTTAATGGAAATGTAGCATCGTGCAGCCCTGCTCCTTCTCCGAACTATTGATTACGTGTCTGATTTGCTCTCCCCTGATAATAGGCCATAGGCAGAAGCCAATAGGGCGAGGGGGAGGGAAACCTGTCATGATCATTCGATGTAGCTGGCGAGCCAATGAGAGGAGAAAGCCCGTGGATTGGGCTGGGGCAGAGCAAGGGTGGGGGAACCGTCTTAGCAACAGCAGAAAGGATTCTCCCAACGTGCAACCGTGCTGGAAAGTTCCTGATGATGTTCCTTTATGGTGTTTGTCTCGCTCGTGCCAAGTTTGTACGTGATTCGTGTGACTTTGCCGTGTGTGCAGGTTTACCCCTTTCTCTCCGTGATCCTTTGGTACAAGGGATTCTTTTCTTTGTCTGTGCTACTAAAACTAACTAGTGAGCCTCAAGGTAAAGGGGTCTGCTGCTCGATTCATTTCTGAGCAAGCCCTGAGAGCAGAAGTGCGTTTTGTATTGTCTTTTTGTGGTTAGCATCTTCCTACATCTTTTGAAGACAGTCTTTAGTTGAAACAGTCAGTTTCTTGGCAGTCTGTTGTGACAGTGGGAGCGGAAACCTTGTCTGTATTCTTATCTCTGCTAAAGAGTCCTTATGTGAAGCCAGGTGAATCCCTATCCTTCAAAATTCAGATCATTTCGTCAGGTTGCTGGACTCTCTGGTCTGGCAATTAGAAGAAAAGCTTTCTCAGTGGAGCTCTCCCTGGGGTCTGCAGGCTGAGAAAAGTCAGTCCAAGGCACCATACTGCTTTGCCTGTTATCTTTGATCTGCCTTACAGCAGGAAATGTTCTTTCTCTCTGTCTGCCTCTCTCATGGTCAATCTATCATTGGTTTAACCAACCGAAAATAAAAAATGGCACTTAAATGTGTCCAAACCTTTTGAACATTTATAGGAACCAAGTGCTTTCAGCACTCCTTTGAAAATGACCTTCGTTGTCCTCCTCTCACCTGCTGCCTCCTCCTGCTCATAAGCATTCACACGTTTATCTCACTATTTGCATGCTGATAATAGACATAGATTTTGTTAGTCCCGCATCTGTCGAGACGGCGGGGACAATAATAGAAGCACCGTCGGGACCAATATATATTGGTCTTAGGAGTGTGTCCAATAACGTCTGGGTCAGGGAGCCTTTAACTGCAGTGTCAGGGAATTTAGTCAGCTGTCATCGCTTCTTAATTAAAAATAGCTGAGACTCACTTACATTCCATTGCTGTGCGTTAGCTCATTTGTCATCTTGTCCTCTGCTCTCCAGCAACCCCCCTAAACACCTCCAAAACCAGACAATGGACAGAAATGTTTGTAGCAGGTAAGAAGACAAGGGAGCAGAGAGCGGATGCCCTGTGCCATAGGCTGCTCTTTGGGTCAAGAGTTTTGTGAGATTCAAAGGGGATGAGAACACATAAAAGTGCAGTTCAAAATGTACTGTATGCATGTATTTTATATATATATATATATATATAAGCAGCCTCTGTGCAGGCATGTGTCGGGGAATAAATCAAACAGTAACTGCTCTGGGATTATAAGAAACTTTCCTTGTGGACAAACCAACTTATGTTTTTCCATCTTGAGTTTCCAGCATCTTCTTCTGGTCCAGTACTCTCAAAGACAGAAGGTTTTTTTCAGTTTTTCCTATATACATAAGCGACTGGATTCCTAATTCCTTGCTTAAATGGAATTTAGTGGTATCTGTGATTGCTATCACCTTCCAGTAGGTTTCACTAATTTATTTGTGATATTCCTGAGGGGACAGGGAGATGGGAGGTTACACAGAGGTTCACAAGCTGCAAAGGGAAATAAATAGCATGCTGTAATACCATTACTGAAAGAAAATGCATCCCCCTCCCCCTGCCAAGAAAAGAATTTGTTGTGATTCTAGCTAATGCTTGGAGCCAGGGGACAGTTTTGGCATAGGGAGAATTTTTCTGGCTTCCTTTTTACAAGTAAATCAGAGGTGGAAGGGCATTAGACCGACTAACTTCCTGAAGGGGAAGTTGCATCCGGATTACCATATTTAATTGTCCGTGATTGACCTACCTTCCATGAATTCTGCTAGGCCATTTTTGAACCTGTTTATATATTTGGCCTCCATAGCATTGGATGGTGATGAGTCCCACCATTAAATCACATATTGTTTGAAAAAGTTCATCCAGGATGTCCTGTACAATGCTATCAAGCTGTCCAGTGAGTAAATGGATGGCTGTTGCCAGGGCTTCAGGTATGGGAAGCAGAAGCAACAGGTTAAAGCTCATCCGAGCCCCAAATCATCAACCTAAGGACAGACCTTCATGTTAGAAGAGACATTTTCAGGCTGCGGAATTTTTTTTTTAACAACTAATTAAGCTCTGATGACTTCAGCTGTATTTTCAGCCTCTGATTAAGGCCATGATACTAATTAAACTCTTGAATTATTAAAAATGCAAATAGTCAGACCTGTGTGCAACAGCAGATTTGCGTTTCCACGCTCCAGGACAGCAGTGGGACTATCTGACAGAATCCTTTGTGGTCACAAGTTTTTCTTGTTCTTTTCCTTTTTTTCTTTTTTTACTATGTCTACACTCCACTTGATGCAGAGCTAAAAATGCCAGCTGCCGGGGTAAATGTCTCAACTGCCTTGCAGCTAGACGAGTAATTTTGATTAAAACTTAGCAAAGTTTTGGAAGGAACTCTGAGTCTCTTGACTTCCCAACTGTGGCATTTTCACTGAATGGGCTGTTGGGACTGAAATACCATCTAGTCCTTAGAGAGCAAGTGTGCTTTCAGTAGCAAAACTCTGGGAGCTGTGTTTAAGCTGCCTTCTTTGTTGTCATAGTTCAACAGGATGATAAATTATTTAGACCTCTAGCTGTCCTCCTGAATCCTCTCTCTCTGGCGTATCCTACAACGATACATGTACCTTCCGTGAGACATCTCTAGCAGGAGGTCTGATTCCTTCAGCCCAGGTGCGTTTGGGTTGTGGCACCAGTGAGCAGTAGGGAATCTGAAGGATGTTTCGATCTCTTTACTGTCAACATCTTACCAGGCACCAAGCACCTCTTCCACGTAATAGCCATCCTCGTGTAAAAATGCCTCTTTTGAAGCAGGATTTTGTGATCACCATTAGGGCTCATCTCCAAATGGATGGTCCTGCAGAAGCACAGTTAGCTGGTTTTTGAGGCAAGGTGGAGTTCTGTAGGCTGGGTGTTGGGTGAGCAAATACGGTGTTTCACTGTCTCACCAGTGTTGCTGTGTACCTAGATCATGGAAATTTGGGTTTGTTAGGAAAGGTTTTGCACAGCTTCAGAAGCAAGAGCTGCAATGATACCCCAAGTACCACTTCTGCATCACTGCCTGTACCATGGTCATTCTTTCGGATGTGCAGCCCTTCTTCTGGTTGAGGCATTGACAGTGAGACTCAGAAGGGTGTCCCATCCTGAAGCCCTTTTGCCTTGCCATTATGGAAGCTCTGCTGGATCTGGCAGCGTTTGCAGCCAGTACCAGCTGGGATATTAGAGGGCTATGTCAGTAGGCAGTCTAGTTATAACCTGCCCAGAGGGAAGCTTCTTCCTAGTGCCTATTTAGTTTGTAATAAAGACACAAATTAAAAAAAGGTGCACAAGACGCTATTCAAATGCAGCCAGTGCATGTCGTATTTAATAAACTGGAACCCCTCACTGGTGTGAAGTGACAACAGTTTATTGGAGCCACTTATCAGATAAAAATACGACCCAGTTTCTACAGTTGAGTCCAGTCAATAGCAGGTGTGATGGTAAAGCTATGACGTTTTTTGCTTCCCCTCTTGACAGTCCTTTTACTATGTTAAAACAAAGAAATAAGTGGTCATTACTTTACCTATGACAACTGATTTTTTTCATCCTCCTGCTATAATGGGCTGCAGGTGTTTCACAGCCAGCCCAGTCTAATAAGGACAGACATTCTGGCTGCACGCCAAAATTATAAAACTGTCCAGGGAGAGAAGAAAAGAAAGGACACAGGGTAGGGTTGGGGAGTGGAAAGGAAAGAAAAAGAAAGCATGGGAGTCAATCCATGCTGAGATTTCGTACTTTTGTGAATACATCACTCGGGAATCAAAGGTTTCAAAAGTCTTTCAGCCCCTCCAAATGAGAAGGTGGACCATCTGCATGGCAGGACGGAGCTCTTCTCAAAGGCTGCAGGCCAGGGCTGATCTCAGTGACACCAGGGAAAGCCTGGAGTATCTCCACCACAGTTACAACCAGCTCACCCGGGATCTCAGATTCTGGCCCTGTGCACGCCTCTCCCTGCCAGAATAACATTTCGGACCCAGCCCTTTAATGTTGTATCACCATAGTGACGGGCTCCTCTGTTCCAGAACTGATGAGGAATCACTGTGGGTTTGTCCAGTGTTAATTAATCCCTCTTAGATGAAGATTGAGCTCAGTGGAAACTGCAGAGACAAGGCAGCGCATGTGGAGCTCTGCAGCCTCTCACCCTCTTTGATTTTAGTGGTGTGTCTTGCCCTGAAGTCCCACATGCCACAGCGAATCCCTCGTGTTTCCTGGGAGTTAGAGCAGTGACAGAAAGTTGATGGAAAGGAAGGATGTGCTATATGAGAGCTGAAGATATACGTGTGCCCTTAGAGCTTTGCAGGTAGTGCTGTTTGGGAAGACGAGGTTGTGATGCAGGCTGAAGGATGCCAGAAGACATTGCCCAACCCACCAAGTGATTTGGAGTCCAGATATTGTAGTAACAGACACATTTGAGGTAAATTCGCTTCACTGGATTTAATATAACGGGCCCCAACCGCAAGTTTCTTATCCAGATTTGTTTGGAGCCAGGATTTGGTTCAGGCCAAGTGTGTTGTTTTGTTTGTTTATCTAAGATATGTTTTTGGATGCTTTGCAGGAGGGGGAAAAAAAAAAAGCAACCATAACTGATGGATATTAATTATGCTCATTTTAGATCTCCTTTTGGCAGCTGGATGAGAAGGGAATGCCACTGCACAGGAAGAATTACTGAGGCGAGGTTCAAGTTGTATTTGAAGGGAATGCTTTCCTGGAGTCACTGTCGTTGTTCTGTGAGTAGCGTCTGTAATAACTCAGTCAGACCCCATGTATGGACTTAAAGGTGATAAAAATGCCACAATTGAAATTCACTGTATCAGAAAAGAATTAAGACAGCTGTAAGGCTTAAATGGTTTTAAAAATGCCGTTAGATCAGTTGTTTTATAGTAAGCAAACTATTGATGAAAAGAAATTACAGAAAGTTCTTTGTAGTGAAGCAGACTGAGTCAGCTTTCAATTTTCCACTTTTTTGGATGGCCTTTGGGTTTTTGCATTAACCCAACTAAACAGTTTGCTTGGAAAAGTCTGTGAGTTCTGGCTTGGTGCTTGCCAAGTGCTGAGAACACTCATCATGACATCTCTGAAGATACAAATAACAATAGTGGTAATGAACAGAAGTTTATCAAAAACTTTTGTGGTGCCTTAGAAATCCATGAATTCTTCTGCTCTCTGTTTCACCCCTTGGAGCATCCTGTGCTTTGATTACTGTCTTTGGATGTCGGTACTGTGCAGCTAAGACCTGAGGCAGTTCCTAAGAAACTGAAAGCAATTTACTTTCTTGGAAAGAGTTTCAGATGGGGCCACATCTGCAGCTGGTGCAAACCTGTGTCTTGGGTGGCTTTAGGGGAAGTTCTTTATTCTGTGTTTTATAGTGCAAGTGCACAACACTAGAAGAATTCTCCTTCTTTTGTACTGTGTGTGCAAACTCCTTCGTCAAAGACTGGTTCTGTGTAACATCAAGCACGTGGCTGTGCTGCCTGGGTCACAACCCTGTGCTTCCCAGCACCCCTTTGGGTGAGTGGGGAGAAATAAAGAGGTGCAGAAGGCGTTTCAGACTTCAGGCAGATTGAGAGTGTCCACCTGTCCTGCCGATCGTGGGAGAGCCGAGGGCACAGCAGAAAGGGGATGGGTTGGGGCACGGCTCTTGAGGCTTTTCAGCATGCTGCAGAGCAAGATGCCAGATCTCTGTATGGGGTGTCCTGGTTTGGGAGCTATTGTGGAGATGGGATACAGAACCACATATATATGGGGTGGTAAGGACATTACTTCATTTTCTTTTCTTCTTAAACTTATCAGAGGGGAGGAAACTGTAAACGTTATCTTTTTCTGAGTGGAAAAACTGATGTTGAGTACATATGTTGGAAGCTAGGAACAGTGTGAGCCACGTTAACTTGGCTAAATAGGCATATGAGGCCACAAAATGTGCCTGAGCCTAATTAGAAAGCAGGATATCTCCCAGCACTTAAAGGTTTCTTTTAAGATTATGATAAGATGACAAAACCTATTAGTGAGAGATGGAATTGGTACGAGCCACTACTACTTAGTGGCAGCAACAAGAGGCCCTAGACAGAGATCAGAACCACACGTGCACAAGCCTGGATTAATTCACCCCACCTGCTTTTTGGTGTTTAACACCAGTTCCTAAGTTAGTGGCACGAAGCTCTCCGAGTTGATGGTGTGGATTGAATCGCCTTTGGAGATGCTGCTGACCTGTTGTGGAACCCCAGGAGACTGTGCTTTTAACAAGGGATCTCGATTGCTCCACCTCGTTGGGATGAAGGCAATCCAAGATGTGGTGTCCAGTCATCACAGTGAGACAACACATGGGCCAAGTAAATTGAAAAGGAGAATACCAGGTCTCAGAACTGATTGCGGAGCAGAGGCATTGCAGTCTACCAGCTGCTGCTGGGTAGTTTCCAGGCACGGGTGAGGATTTCAAGTCAAAGGAGGGCACGCTAATAGTTTTATATGTTTCTTTCTAAGGATTTATTTTGCTTTGAGGCAGTGCTCTAATGACCACTAGCCTGGATTCCTCTGCTCTCCACCCTGCGCATCGCGTTAACGCAGGCAGCGCACCGCCTCTGTTCATGGGACCGAGCCGTCGGCGCTGGAGCGGAGCCGTGGAGCTGCTGGGCCTGAGCACGGCCGGGTTGCCAGGGGCAAGCAGGGCTGATTTAGCTGGCTGGCCGTGGGACCTACTGCCTGCTGAACGCAGTGCTCTCCCTTCCGTGCCAGCAGGTGCTTCGCCTGCCTGGGCACCACCAGGCTTCCTCCCGCTGGCCTCCTGTGTTTTGCCTCAGCTCGCGCCGCTGTCTTTTATTCCCTCTGCCTTGTTCCCAGCCCTTGGTGTCTGTGCAGAGACTCGTCTCGTTTGCTGTTGTCCTGGTGCCAGAATTGGACATTGGAAGCGATGGAGCCGTCTCTGCGTGGGGAGGACTCATGCTCGCTGGCTCCACCGTCTGGACCTGGCCCCGAGCACAGAGCTCGGCAACCCCTAACAGGTCCCCTTGCTCTCTCTCCAAGAACACGATTAGAGGTTTGAAACTGAGCAGGCAGCTGGTGTACTCTCCCAGGGCAGCCTCTGTGTCTGGGCCTCTGTTGTTTTTGTCCAAATCATATCTGATTCCTTTCCAAAAGCGTTTCACTCCATAAAACCAGACCCAGGTGCCTTTGGTCGTACTCATTCCTGAAATGCCAGCCATGAACAAAAGTGGTTTGGATTGGTCTTAAAATGGGTATGAAATTCAGTTCAAACTGTTTCTTCTTTTTTTTTTTTATATTCTTCCCAGTTAAAGCATTTGAATATCCCTTTATGCTTTGCAGTTACAAATGGCTTTGTTCATAGTGATTCTTGGTCTTGTATCTGATTTACTGCATCCTCTTTCACTAGATCTTCAAAATTGCTTCATGCCACGCTGCTGCCTCTGAAACCTGACCTCTACATACATTCTTTGCACCCTGACCTCTTGGGTGTTTTACATAGACTAAAACTACCAGCAAGTCAGGTGATAGGTTTTGCTGCAATGTGCTTTCCCATTCTGCTCAGTTATTTGCCAGAATGGCAGAAGAAACATAAGAAACCTTACCAGCCCAAATTGGTGGAAGTGTTTAAAAGCCTGGGTGGCCTCTGAGCTTTGGTTTAGTTCTGCATCCCTGTTAAGTGCCAAGCTAAGTGCTTTGTCCTCCAGACTGCCCTTCATCTCAACAGCAGGAGCGGTACCACTGGCACCGGGGCTGCGGGTGGGCTCCAAGAGATGGGCCCTAGTTACAGAGCAGAGATCTGCCAACCTTCTGTGCCGGGGAGTTTGCAAACTTCCACCACGCATCTGCTTTATTTCAGATCATGGATTGCACTGAATAGTCCTTTTGTGTGCTCTGTCTCCAGCTACTAAAACTGGCTCTGAAGAAGGCAGAGATAAATATGACAGCTACTGTTATAGAGTATCCCCTGGGTACTACGGCCTGACTTGTACCCACTGTCTATCTTAACGGTGTCAGTAATAATGTTTATATTGCTGTGTCAACTTCGTTTCTTATCGTGTAACCAGAGATGGGCCAAATGAACGTGGAAAGCTTTTCTGTACCTCTGCGTCCAGGGTCATTTGGAGGTCCACAGATGGGACAGGCACTTCACCACTGAGCTGTTTACCCTGATGAGCGCCGTGATGTTCATCATTTAAGGGGAAAACAATACCGTTTAAAATGACAGGAGAGCTTTACAAGGGCTGAATGAGTGGCACGACTGCAGATTGGCAAGTCTGCCTACCCGCAGTCTGTGTTGCTACAGCAGGTTTTGCAGAGGTAGGCTCTGTCCACGTTTCCCATGGGACATCACCTTCCAAACTTGCACAGATTCTCTGCGTGGGTTCAGATAGCGACAGTCACTCTGAACGCGGTGTTGTGTGCTGTTTATGCTCATCCTGAAATGGGCTTCATTTGGCATCGTAGAAATTCTTACCTCGCTGGCAGGGGAAATGGTTTTGTGTATCTGTCGCTGGATGAAGGTGCGTTTGCGTATGACTGTATCCATAGCAAGGGAATATGAGCGTTCCTGTACCTGGCGTAGTGCTTCTCATTATCTGCCTGGGAGCGCCTGGTCCCACTTAAGTGGTGTGAACAGGAGGGTTGTTTCATTGCACCGCTGAGCAGCTGGTGTTCGATGCCTGAATAAGGGTTTCCGTTGGTCCAAAGAATGGATATTTTGGAAAACTTGACCCGTTTCATTTGTATTTAAATACAGGCACCAGAAATAAGTGTTTATGCCCCTAATACTTGCAGTTGAGTTGCTGGAGTGTCACCAGTTCAAAACATCACCCAGTTAGAGCCACTGGGAGCCCAGCTTTCGCCGGGCTGTCTCTGGACAGTGTTTGACTAGCCTGCTTTTATCTCTCTAGTCTGTCTGTGGGAGTTGAATCTTTGTACAGAGACTGCATTGCTTGGCATCTAATCTGCACTAGTTGACTCAGTCAGCCTCAGAAGGCAAGGGGGGAGGGAGATAAGTAGGAGGAAGAAAGGTGGGAGTGGAAAATAGCATATTCGAGGGGACAGCAGGAAGCCTAGGCTCATTCGCATCTTGGGAATTGCTCAGGACGTGACCAAGTGAGTGTTTCCTGATCCTTCTTCTTTTTTTGTTTTTTTTTCCCCCCCCTTGTGGGCCAGGAAAAAAGGATGCCTAATAGGACACTGCTGGGAGAACCCCAAGATGGGTGATGCCCTTAGAAAGCCAAGGTGGGTGGTAGGTTTGACCCACCAAGATAGCTCAGTTATGAAGATTTTGTTTATATTCTGTTCTGTGGTACCTGGATTTCTGCTGGAGATCACCTGTTCGGTCCAATCCTTGCTTGTGACTTGAGAGGTGCTCTCTGCATGGACAATATTTTAATATATGTTTGCTTGTTTGCCTTTTCTGAGATGAATCAAAGTGGAGACTAAATGGGCTTCCTTGGTGAGGGAAGGAAAGTAAGAAAGATTTCTGAGGGATAAAAAAACCACTCCTACTTTTGGATAAAAGGGATGGGAGTTGTTTCAACCCGCAGGTAGTTTGAGAAGAGAGGCCACTGGAGAGGTGGAGCTGTAAAGCAGGGCAGGAAGGCGAGGTGTCTAGCTCTGTGTCTTTTCAAGTACTTCAGGGCACTCCAGCATGAAAGTTGCCATGTGAATGTCAGATACTGGTATCTGTTATGGAAGTTGGGGATCTTCTCACACTTTGAAAGATCAGTAATCCCCCATTCTCTAAACAGGCAGATCTGGGATGATGAGATGCTCTCTGCGTGTTCCGTGTGCCTTGGCGACTGATTATATCTTTTCTTCTTCTGCCCTAATAAATCAGTAGGTGGCCTTTGTAGCCACTTGTGCAGCAGGTGAAAAGTTGAGCTGCTTGTGGTCACTGAAGAGGGCATCCCGGCAGCCTTTGAATAAAGAGAAGGATTTTGCTCCAGAATAATCATGATGTCCTAGTTTCCAAGTCCCTTGAGCCAGCTTGTTCCTAGAACAAGGCTCTGAAAGCGAGTAGAAAAGAACAGAAGAGAACTGTCTTCTCTCAGGGGTGAGCTAAGAAATCTGGTATTTCTGTTGTCTTGAGTCTTTCGCTGTTTACTCCAGCTGTCACCTTTTGTTTCTTCTGTGATTGTCTTATTAACATATTAGTAATGTTGTGATGATTAGGTGAGCAGGTTACATGTCAATGTTGGATTATGATTTAGTTTCTAGCGGTAGCTGTAGCAGCTCCTGGGTGTACAGGCATTGATGAGAACTGTATTGTGTAGGTTGCTGTGTAAACTCGGTGCCTATTTATCAAGGTGAGATCATCTGAAGTCAAAGTGTGGAGGAAGAAGTTTTGATTCGGATTCCTCTGGGCCCTGTGGTTGCTTGAAATCCAGATCAACTCCAAATGGATCCAAATTTCACATGCATTAGGTGTTTCGCATCAATTCAGCCCAAGTCTAAGACTGACGCAGCCTCATTCTCGGAGATGAAAACAAATGCAAATCCATGAGCTGTGGTTTGTGCTACTGGAACAGCCCATCTTCTTTTCCCAGATTGAGGCAAGGATGTTTGCAGGTGTTTTCTCTGTGGTCATGGTTTGACATTGGGACCTGGCACACAGATGTTGGGAAGAGAGGCCGCTGTGACTGGCAGAGGCCGCTGCCATGAGCAGTTTTTTGCCAGCCTCCTAGGATAAAGGGTGTGCATGCAGAATCCTGACCCTTGTCGTGTCCTTCCTTCCCCGGGACTCTCCGAGCTGGTTCATCGTTCCTGGAGCCTCATGCCTGTGAGGATTATCAATATGAAATAGAGCAGCACTAGTAGGGTGGGATTTTGTTGTTCTTTTTTTTTGCTCAGGGGTATAAAAATGGTATCTTTTAACCTGTCAATGTGCCTTTACAACACATCTGAGGTTTGAAAGAGGCTGTCCAAAAAGAAACCCAAGAGTAACAGGAGTGTGTTAGTAGAGCCAGTAGGCATTGAATAGTCTCTGTGGTGGCAGAAAAGCCTTAGGCTTCAACTGATTGCTAATTATGTGGCTCTGTTCCTTTCTAAGAAAATACCATGCAAGGTTTATGAAGGAGGTAAAGTGTGTTAATCTGTGGAGAGTTACCAGTTTTGGGGCTGGTGGGTTTTGTTTTTTTTCTTTTTTTCCCCCCTCTTTTTTCCCATGCCTCAATTTGGTATTACAGACTGGGCTCTGGTTTTAAAATGAAGCTGCATTCCCAAGTTCTGCCATCCATCTCTTAGAGCCACCGGGTAAAAGGCACAAGTTATTCCACCTTAAAAAGAAAAGAAAAAAAGAGGAAAAAAAGCAAAACCCACGCTGTGCAGAGAGGGAGAGAGTTACAGAAAGTGGGCCCCCTGCTTTTTTCAGAGGGGGAATGTAAGCAGATCCTTGCTGAAACTGCTTCACTCAGCAGTTTTCAGCTTGTTTTAATTGGCCTGGCCTGAAAGAATTCTGAATGCTGTACCTGTGCCAATGAAAATGCAAATGTTTCCCTGAGACGAGGCACTCGGAGTGCCTGTGCCCCAGCTCTGATAGCAGCAGCAGGGGCATGGAGACACGTCTGTGATGGGAAACGGGGAGGCCTTGATCTAACTCAGCTTTGAAAACAAAGAGCTTTGGAAAAGGAAGCGTGAATAAGGCAGAGCAGGGCAACGTGAGGTGCCTACTGGAACCCCTGCAGACCCGGGAGCTTTTCTGTAGTGAAGTCCGGCACCCTCTCACCTGGCATCCTTTGAACTATTGAGTCTCGTGTTTTTCCTCTGCCTTGGTGCTCCCCACGCGGATTTGGGTACCAATATTCCTCATATACTGAAGTTCCCCATGTACTGGGTGTCCCCCAGTGTGACCGTCCTAGATGCAGATAACTCTGTGACATACGTATTACAAATTATAGCCACACAGAAGTTTGTTCTTATGCATCCATAAAACATACCTCCTCATAAAGGACATGAGTGAATAAGAAAAATTACATGGCTCATCTCATTTTTCTGCCTCGTGTCAAATTACAGCCCAGTTGTGAATTGGAAAAAGAATTAGCTTCCAATAAGTGGTTGATCAATTCTTTCCTATCTTTGCAACTCCCTGCGCAGTAATGAATATGCATTCTTTGTGTTTTCCAGATAAATATCCAGTATCTTAGGGTAGTTAAAATTAGATCTGTATACATTTACAGAGTAATGATTATTCTGAATTTCATCTGAGGCAATTAAAAAGCATCATGATGACATTTAAGGTGATATTTTTCTCCCCTATGTTAAATAATTATAAATAATAATAATGATTAAACAAATTATTCTGTTCCTCCCAGTCTGGATCAACCTTTAGGTTAATAATCTAAATCATTAAAATTCATCTGTCTCTCGAAGGATCGAGTAGTTAAAAAAATTGAAGGAACCTTTCTGCATAAGGGTGATTGATAATTACCAAAGCAAAGATGTTCTGTGGGTGAAAATTGTGAAAGCTCAGCAGATTGATTGGGTTATATATTGGTCAGGTTGAGGTGATATTTTCAACAACTAAACACAACACAGTTTTATCAACTGATATCCTCTTTGTAGGTTGATGCAGATTAAGTCCAAGCCTGCTTCTTAGTAGTCTGGCTCTCAAGAATTCGTGGTTCATAGCTGCAAACATGTCATATGACTGTAGGTCACAGAAGACCATTTTTTGATATTATAATTCAATTACAGTGGGAGTTACACCCTTATTTAATTTATTTTTTTATTTATTTATTTTTAAACTGCCTCTGTGAGTGAGATTTCTCTTGACTAAGTTCCACCATCTAAAATCCAGCTGTCCAGACCTAGCTGCTACTCAGGAGAATAACAGGTAGTGTCTGTCATTTCCCTCTGCTTTAGGGTTGGCTGATTTACCCTCACAGGTGCCTGTATCTCTTGATTTGTGATACAAAGCACATAAAGAATTAGGTGAGAATTGAAATCCAGCTTTTAGATAGTTACAGCTAAAAGGTGAGTATGACTCAAGCTGTCTCTCAGCCTCTGTAGCCCTGAGCACTCTGTTCCCATAGACATTGCAAAGATAACCTGGTAAAAACTCTGAAATACTGTTCAGTCTCTGAAATACTGTATTGGCAAGGGCAGTCTAAGATGTACCTGAAAGGTACGTGGACTGTTTTGGACTTTACACCTCTCTGGATAATTAACGACTTGCCTGGCCACGAAGAGCCAAGGAAGAATGGATTTCCAATGCGGGAAGGAAAGACAAGGCTTTCCCTGTGGGGTTGATTGGATTGTGAATCGCTCCACCTATTTGCAGAGTTTCTCAGAAGTAGTCTGTATTTGTCCATCTCTCCCCTCTCTCTCTGGGCCATTAAATCTCTTCCCGCTCTCCTAAAACCAAGCCTTCATGTTGCCTTAATAAACTGCTTTTCTTGCTGAGTGTGACTGTGCTTTGCAGGAAAATAACCCCTTCAAAGGAGGCAGAACCAACGAGATACCCTATATACAGAATTCAGACTGAGACTCAATTAAAGCGTGGGGGCTGCGGAGTTAAAGCTGATTTCACTGAACAGAGACTTGGGCTGTTGATAGCACTCTCCTCTGTCTTCCTCTCTCCCTCTCTCTTCTTTTGTGTATTTTTCTTTTTTCCTTCTTAAACACATTTTTTGATTCCCATCTTGGTTTGCTACTTCCATCTCCTCCTATTTCCCTCCCTCCCCTCGCCTTATCTTCCTAGGTGTCCCTCGCTGCAGTGCTGGTATTCCAGGTCAGGTTCAAAACGCACCGAGAGGCTGTAGTGCAGCCCTAGCATCCAGTGGTTGCCTGCTGCCGTTCCCTGGAGAACAGCCTTGCTCAGGAAATGTAGCTATTTCCGCTCTCAGCTGCAGCCAGGAAATGAGGAGGCAGCAGCGAAGATATTTTTTGAATTTGACGGGATTTTTTTTTTTTTTTTTTCTCGGTAGCAAGGAATGCTCAGGCTTGCCAGTCCTTCAGCAAAGGGTTTATTGAAACGCTTGGCCCGGGGAGGCGGCGTCTGAATTTGGGTTTGTGTTAGACCCAGGTTCAGATGAAGGCTTGGGGTTTGAAAGCGGTGAAATGTGAGCGAATGAGCCAAAGATTTGGAGCCAAAATAGTAAACATGACCTCATAAAGTGTTTCTGCTTTCTGTTGCTGATGTTCTCATTTGCTTGTTTGTTTGATTTTTAGTTTACTTGGTGGGGTTTTTTTTTGACACAGAATTAAATAATGTAGTCTCTTCAGAATCCAGAGCAGTGCTGCGCGTGTAGAAATTCCCATCTGCTTCTACCGCAATGAAAAGGTTTTCAGATCCCACACTTTAATATTGGCCCACTTCTGTGTTAATTTTAAATAGACATTCTGAAAATTAATCTCTTGAGAGTTTAAAGCAGTCAAGGGTACTTTAGTTGTAATGGAAGATGTCTGGCTTAATCCCCTAGATTGTTTTAAAAATCTCCTTCTTATTAGCATCAATATCCTGTAAACTTCTACTGCAAGTAGTTTTTAAAACACTGAAAGGAAACATTTCCAATGAAAATGAAAAAATAATAACGGTAATCACTTAGTGAACTTGGGTGGCATTATAAAAATACATTATTTTTAGAGCTAAACAGAAGATAATTCTGGCAAAGGATTTCAAATTTAGCAGTTTTTGGAAACAGACACATACTCTGAGATTCTCTGGAGGAAGTGCTTCCTCTACCTGTCCCTCTCGTCCTTCAGAAAAAATACATTTGAGCGGAGTTGACCATTTTGTCAAAATATTTGCTATTTAAAAATAATAACCTGTATTCACTGTAGAATAACGCTATTCACTGTAGACTAAAAAGGATTTGTTGATACTGAATTTTAATATATGAAACTACAATAGTAAAGCTAGTAAATGTCTATGCAAAGAGGTAATTTCTAGTGAGAAATAAAACACTTGTTAAGAAATTTTCAAACGGATGGTTTTACCAGATTTTAAAGGCTTTTCTTAGTTTTATTCTACACAGGAAAGTTGTTGCACCATGAGCCTGATTTTTCCCAGGGTGGTTCCCTTGAAGCTTCTGTGATTACAGATAAAACATTCGCTACGTTCGTTAGCGCCTTGTGTTTCGTTAGTGCTTCGGAACCGGAGTTACGCACCACGGGCCAAAATCCTGCCATCGCCTTACAAACGCAAACAAGAGCTGGCCTCTGCCCCAAGCGTGCGTATCACAAGAGCCCCTTCAGCAAACGTTCCCCAGCGAGGAGCGCGGGACGGCAGCCGAGCACGCATGTGCGATATCCGCACAGCCCTTCGCTCAGGGCTCGGAGATGTTTGTTTGACCGACACGGGGGACGCGTGCTGGATTGGTGCCACCGCGTGCTGGGGTGGCACAGGTGCGTGGTGTTTTTGCTGTGTCCCAGGGAGTTTGCCCTGAATCTGACTTGCTGTGATGCGCTGGCATCGCCTGCCGCATTGTGTTTTGCTTTCTGTAGGTAGGTCTGTGTTTAGGTTGGCAGGTTGGGTGTCCTCGTGGTGCAGCTCTGTCGCTCAAAGCAGGGTGAAGGCTGCAGGTCTGAAGAGAGAAAATGGGGGAGTGACTTGCTTTTAGTCATCCAGAAGGAAAACATAAATATTCTGACCTGCACTGCAGTGCTTGTTCCTTAGTACCCACGGCCTCACAAGTGACGTCCCAGATCTTAATGTACATGATAATCCTGCTGAGTTCAACTGTGGCTAAGGAAACACAAATACTGGTACTCACATGTGGAGAGTTGCTCATACACTAATCAGAATGAGAACAGAGATAGCCAGCTCAGCCCTGTTAACTTTGTCACACAGTTCATCACTGAAGTGGGTAAGTGAAGGCTCAGTTGGGCACTTGTGCTTTTGGCTAGTGCCAGCAGAAGAGTGTCCCATTGTATAATTTTGTTTGGTTTTGGTTTTATATGGTAAAGCACAACTCATGAGACAGACTAGGGACACGTTGCCAGAAATAGAGGCTCCCGACAATTATACAGGATGTTGCTGTGGTGTTATCATATGATTCATCCACTGCGAGTATGAACAATTGTTAACCTCAAGACACTCTCACTTTCACGCCCTCTGACACACATACCACTGAGGACAAATAGCCTCAAGATGAGTAAAACGTTAGGACTGGAATTTTAACTCACAGACGTCAGTTCATTTCAGGCTCATATGTTCAGCCTTAACTTTGCCCAGTCCTCCAGCGTGGGGATTTTTAAGGAGGGTTTTCTGTAAGCGGTGTGATGTCCTTGCTTGGTAAATTCCTGTTGGATGCTGATTGACCATGGTGATGGCTGTGGATAGACAATATGAAAATAGTCCATGGTGGAAACCACTGAGATCAATGACAAAGAGAATAAATTTACCCCAGATGCTCTGATACAACTGAGTTGGATGCAGGAGGAGGTTACACAGAGGAACTTACCCACTAACACCGGAAAAAATATGGCCAAAGGCATTCAGGTGCCTGTAAGAGTGTCTTTCCTGTGAAAAACTTCTGTGCAGACTTTGCTTGAACACAAGCTTGGTGGTTATGAATCGGTAAGGCAAGAGCAGCTTGTATCAGCTGAGCAGCTGGACTTCGAGACTTGTAGTTGCAAACTTGCGAGTCCTGCATGTCCCCTCCCACGGGTGACGGCTGGGTGATGGATGAGCTTCTGTGCAACAGGTTTGTTCCCCTACGTACCATAATGCTTATCTTTCCTGTAAATGGTTGAGGGCCACCACTAGGGGTGCCTTTTGCAATTCTTTTTCTTTAATTGAATTTAATCGAGTTCTGGGCCCGCCTTTTGGAGCTTGTCTCAGGCACTTGCTGTTGGTCAGCCATCTTTTGCCAGCTCTTTCGCCTTGCAAACTCGCCTCACTAGATGGCAGTGTAATGGCAAAAACCTGCCCGACCTGTCCTGCCGGGGAAAAAAAAAATCAAATTTTCACCTAAAAACGTGGATGAAATTTAAAATTTGAATGCAAAACAACCCAACCTTAAAATGCCTCTTCAAACTCCTTAAAGTCCTGTAACATTTGCTGTAAAGACCTAGGAGAAGGTCCTCGCTTATGGTCCAGTGGCAGAGGAGCTACACGGAGTTGTGCCACCCATAGATTTGGCCCACGGAGCTCACTTGAGTATCACAGCCATGCTTGTGGCCGTATATACATACTTTGCATGTATATGATATTAGGTCAGGAAACTTGGGTAAGGTTTAAAATGCAAAAAGCAGTAAAACAAACAAACATGATATTTTTCTTCAAAATTAAACTTTCCTCGCTCTTCAGCTTTTGCTCATGCTTCCCCACAGGATAATATTTTGAGTTGCTTTGCAGTTCCAGGCTTTGTGGTGCAATAAATTAAGCTACAGGTCATCTCATTTCAGTTCTCTTGAAATAAAAAAGGCTCTGCAGCATTCAATCCCAGTTTTGGCCCAAAGGGGAATTCAAGTCGTACTGGTTTGGTGTTCTGTAGGGGAAATTGCATCCTGTGAGCCCGTGTAATGGAAGCATATGGAGTATGTGCGTTCGTGTGTGTTTTCTTAGGTCTGAATCAGCACCCTCATTTATGACCAAGTTTTTAACAAGGAGGAAAACGTCACAGTATAGAAAAATAAACAGGGTAAAAATAAATGGTAGAAAGATGGTCTTCACCACACTAAACATCGTCCTTTTTGGACGTCACGAAGACAGCTGTTGGCCGAGAGTGAGATCTGAAGGTCTTTGTTAGGAAACGTTATTGCTGAGATTTTCACTGTTTGGATTTCCTGTTTTCCTCACTTCTGAACCCTTCAGCTTTTGTAATCTAAGCAGGGTCAGGTCTGGTCATCCATGGGGAAACAGACTGACTGTGAACAACAAAGCTATGTAGTGCAAGATCAGTGCTGGGGAGCCGGTACATGAGCAGCAGGGTCGGTTATGGAGGCAACCAGGTTCCTCATCAGAGCTGCCCCTGACCTTCTTTGTAACGCTGGCCATAAGACATCCCTGTCTGAACTGCATCTGTCTAGATGAAAAATATCTGTCCTTGATTTTAAAGCGTTGAGTGATGGAGAACCACCCACTGTCCTTCAGAAATGCTTCCAGGGGTTAATTGCCTTTGACTGTTAAAAATGAGTTTCTTATTTTTGGTCAAAATCTACTTAGCTTCAATTTCCTTCTCACTGCGTTTCGTTATACCTCTATCTGTAGACAGGATGCCCAGAGATGAAATGCTTGAAAAGATGCTCCAAGAGCATCTTCCAGATAAGAAATGAAACTTAGACTGGAACCATTTCCTCTCTCTCAAACACCATACGTTTTAAAGAATGTGCCAAAAATCCATTCAGGTTTGACTATCCACAAACTCCTCCTCCCCTATCAGTGTCATAAAATGCTTTTAACAGCCCTGGTCTGAAGTGGTGATCTCCCTGCATGCTCGTGCCTTTGTGTCTCCATTGACTGAGCAATGTTATTTTTCCCTGCAATAGCTAAAGCAGGGTTAGACTTAGAAGGGGGGAGCTTGAACCAGTGTAAAGGTGCATGACCGAAAATATGTAGAGAGAGTGTGGAAAGTCTCACCCGCTGTGTTGACACTTGGTGGGAAGTCGTATAACTGTACCAGTGTAGTTGAAGGGATATAATCCTATTGTGATAGGTGCTATTAATGTTATTGTGTAATGTTATTTGTCACCGTGTGGTACTTAACAGTTGCTCTAAGTAAAGTGATTAAGCGCTGTACAACATGGCTGTGTATCAGGTGAGCCTGTGGAGTAAATCAGGGCTGTTTCTCAGTCCAGTTCTTTGCGTGGAGTCTGAAGGAACGACTCCCACTCCCATGGTGTACTGCACTCGTTTTTCCTCCTGCACATGTATTTGGTGTAAGCTAAGCTTGGTCCTATCTCACCACCCCTGGGGTATGACCAGGAATTCTGCTTAGTACTGTCTCTGCCAGCATCTCTGTTTTCCTTTCCAGTTTCTGGTTCAAAATACTGATTTTCAGCAGCGAACAGAACTGCTCTGGAAGGCAGTCTTCAGAAGGCTAATACATTTCCTTCCCTTCCTAATTATGCATGGCCCATTTTCTCACAGTTATACATTGGCTTTTCTCAGGGTTATCATGGCACGGCTCATCCATGGTTTTGCGTTCTTTTGTGACAGTGAGATCCTTCCAGCTGCAACTGTAGTTAAGTTCAGCTTTTTTGAAGGACAGCTGGAAGACTTTCACAGGGTGGCATTTAATGGTTGGATTTGTCCCAGAACTTCCACCAACTGTCTTGGTTTTCAAATTCATAGGTGTAGGGGAAGTCATGCAGAGATTTAGAGCTTGCTTCTCTTTTCACTTAAGGTACTTTCTTGAAGAAAGGCAGATACACCTGGGTTATATCAGTGTGCGTTATGTATTTGTAAGAAGACAGTTGGGTTCTTGGGTTGCCGTAGGGATAATACGCAGTTTCAGTCAATTTGTCAGGCGTCTGAAGGTGTCAGGGCTATTCTGCAAACCGAGCTATGATGCTGAGCGAGGTGATGCAGGCTCCTGCTGTGGTAGTGGGGCAGTGTGTCCCATCTCTCCTTCTGCAGAGCAGGTGGACCGAGCAGCAGCTCCGGTTCTCCCACTCACTGACCCTCCCAGCAGCGTTGCTGCAACAGGACGTGGTGATTTACAAGGACAGGGCCAGCAGGAAATTCCTACCTCCGCCCCCCGGAGAAAGGAGGAAGCAGGAGAAGTGCCGTGACTCAGAGTCATGCCTGAGTCACGGCGTACGTGGGTCCTGGGCTGGGGCTCGGCTCCCACCAGCCGTGAACCTGACCCTGTCCCGGTCACCGTCCGCTAAAGTGCAGCTGGAATGAGCTTGCGCTGATGCCTGGCGTTACGTGACAGGGAAAACGAGAGGCTGCATGCAGAAAAAGACCTGATTCAGTTAACGCTGTTCTTTAATACATGAATAAACAACTTGTGGCAGGTGCCTGGCAGCTTATGATAATCAACAAGGTATTTATTTGGGATCAGAAAATATTCTTAGTTGAACAAGTCTCTCATCTGTCTTTGGCTTACCACAGACTCGCTGAAATTGGATGTGGTCATTTGCTGTCTAGTTGCAGATAATAAATCAAAGGGCTGAAGCAACTGCAGGAGAAAGGGCATGAACTGACCAAACATTTAGCTTTTTGTAGTAACCATCAGCTGAGCCAAAATGAAACTTTCCCAGCAAATTTTCACTTATCTCAAATCCAGTTATTCCCTGTAGGCAACCGAGTTCTCTAAGTAAATAGAGGTCACTTTACCTTGACTAAACAATGACTTTGCTATAGTCAGTGCCAGCTGTGTCGCAGTTACAAAATGTACTTTAAAGGCTTGTTGGTAGCAGGCTGCCAGGGTGAATGAACCAGTCAGTCTGGTCTACTTTGGGCAGGATTTAGGATGCTTAGTTAGATGAAGCTGTGGTTGGATCAGCTGATCCAGTTCTTTGAGTGGGGATATAGTATGCAAACGAGCAGACATGTATAAGGAGGAAGCGGGCAGGAGCTGGGGGAGTGGAGAAAGGATGACTTTCCTCTGATGTCAAAAATCCCATCATTCAGTGCTCACAGTGAAAAAGACAAAAGGAGAAGAATGTGGAGAGAGGGAGAAGAAATGAAGGGAAAGGACACACTCGTTTTTCTCCCTATTTCTGTAGGCTAACATTGTCCACCTTAATAGGATGGAGAAATGAGCCTGATCCCGAGTGCCAAGTTCTGAACAGCCTTGCAAGCCCCTGGGATTGTTCACAACCCCATCCCGATCTGGACTTGGTTAGTACTGTCTTGATATGAATAATCAGGTAGATAAAAATTGTCAAGAAACTTACTGCAGCTTCCTTAAGGCTCTCTTTGTGTTATCTTTTATTTCTGGCAATTTTAATTTTCTGATCGTTGTCTGTGTTTGTCAGAGGTGTTAGATATCCAGCTCTCCTAGGATTTCTGTAGTGCTGTGAGAAAGGACCAGGGCTGGCTGTAAGTGAATTAGATCGAGCACCAGACGCAGGAGAGCTGGAGTTGCCTGGAGCTCTGTCCACGTTGCTAATTCTTCCTTCCGAGGGGCTGATTTCAAAAGGTGCCAGATTTGTCCTTCATGCATTTCGCTGTGTGCCGTTGCCTGTAATTAGTTTCTCAATTGAAAAAGGTTTCTCAACTGGAAGAAAAAAAAAAAAAAGGGAAAGGAAAAAAAGCCAAAAACCAACCCCACACATTTTTGGCAATGGGTTGTTTTTCTAAGCAATTAATTAAGCGCTGATTTTAAAAGAATTTGAATGAATCCTTCCACTCTGTGTCAAGCATGGATTTTGTATTAATCACTTCACTACTCTCTGACTGAATAAGGACTGAAAAAGATGCATAGAGTAAAAATTTCCTCAGGAAATGAATCAGACAAGGAACCTATGCCTCATCTCACCTCCTACAAATGAAGAAAGAGAGGATTTTGTCAATGGTGGGTCAGTTTACAAATGTGTCCTCTGCAGTGAGTCATAAGTAGCGATACATTTCACAGCAATGCAACCACAGATGCAGTTTAAATCCAGGACCGAATGCCAGCTAAAGATAAATAGAAGTGAATCCTCATGCCCATAACAGTAATGAGAATGAAAATGCAACCTGTCAGACCGGCTTGTATGCCAGCCAGTTCTTGCTGCTTTTTAAACCAGTGTCACAATTCCTGCTCGCTTTAATGGGAGCAGCATAATCCCTCGGGACCTGGTCTTGTGATTTCCATTTGCTGATAAGGAAGGAAGAGATGTGGTTTTTTTACAAGATGGAGCTGGTAGAGTACCTGTCCTGCTGTGGGCACCGTTAGCTTACTGCTCTGGAGTCTGGAGGAGAGGGAACAGCATTTCAGTGCCGTCTCCAGCCAAATGCGGATGCTCCCAGGAGGGTATCACCCCATGGTGGGGAGGTGGTGAAGGAATCAGGAGCAGGTGGGAAGCAGCACTGTCTCTGGAGCTGGCTGCAATGTGTTTTGAGATTTCTGAAATGCTGGACAAATGTTTTCTCCCCCCAAACAGTGCCAGCCTTTGTTAGCATTATAGCTGTTAAGAGATGTGTGAAAACTGTTGTCCTGGAACTCCCATCAAGATTTGTTATTGTTTTGGTTGTGGGTGAGATAATGAAATTTTAGCAGGAAGTCTGAGCTGAAATACAGAGTTTCTAATAGTTTTCTCTGATGCCTCTTTCCCCAGCGTTTCCTGAGACTAACCCTTCAGGTGTGTTAGTACTGGTGGTTTTGTTTTTCTTTACAGAGTTTTCTGCAGTCATGTCTAGCTTGACAGGCTTTAAAAATGTTGGGCAAGAGGTCATATGAGGATCAGATATTTAGTGGGTCCGCCAAAGTCGATGACATTATCACGATTTCTTACTGGCCAAGATCCTTCCATTGGTGTCCTAAAGAGTGATGAGATGAATAGCTGAGGTTCTGCAGGTCTTTTTGTTAAAGGTAATGGCCATCCTTGGAAAGATCTTTGTAATAAACAAGTTCATAGACACAGATTGTAATACGATTGGTTATTAGTGCACGTGCAGCCTTTCAGTCTCCAGACTCAAAGACCATCACAGTTTGCAAACATCAGCGTGTTCCTTTGTAAAAGTGATAACACTGGGGCAGCACCAAAAGGTTTGAAACAGCCTGGAGAATGGCAGACCTGGAGTCAAATTTAAATTTTCTAGGTCATTGGCCAGCACTTTAACCATAAGATCTGTCCTCTTCTCTTTAGGGCTAAACGTTTCCTCTTAACAAAAAAGAGCCAGAGGCTCTTGATTATCCATGCAAAACAGGCCGGGGCTTTGATTTGTAAGGTTTTGTCTGACACACTTTTAAGGGGATGAAGCTCAATTTAGATTCCAAAAGAAAATCTAAATTTGATGGTTGAGACGTATACCCACTTTTCTCTCTTATCCTGAGGCACCGTTCTCCACCCTTCCCCTTTCCTCCTCAAAAAATGATACCGCCTAATGCTTTGAACCAAGAAAGCATATTTCAAGATCAGTGTGGAACAATTAAACCAATGATCTGTACGCTTCAAGGAGAAAACTGAGCTGCAGTAGCTCTGCTTTGACAGGTCTTTGGAGGATTTCAAGGAAGTTACACCCACTTCATTCATGATAATCGGCTGTTTAATGCAGAGCAGCTCAGTGTTATGAATGAAAGGGAGCATGTTTTGGCTTGCAGAACAACTCACAAATCTAATGCTTCACTCGTCAAATAACCAGCCACATTTAAAAAAAAAATCTGACTTCATTCTTGAAATGAAATTAATGAATGCAAGATTCAATGAAAAAAAAACACGACATCACCCAACACCAAAAACTGCGTCCTCTCTTTAGAGATCCAGAAATATTTTACCTCTCCTTAGTGCTGATTTGTGAATTATGGTGGCTGGACAACTGCAGCCTCTGAATGGACTTTGATGCCGCTAAGACCAGGTCTCGGTGGGTTTTGTGCATTTGATCAGAACATGCTGAATCACTGGATTTCACATCATTTTGGGTGCTTTTTGAGAAGGAAAGAGAATATTAGGGGGAGTATATGTATCTACGTAAGTAATAAGTTTTTATTTGGATGGGGCTGTAGGGGGCTCTCTGAGAAGCTGTGGGCTCTGTGCTGTGCCCGAGTAGCCCTGCTGATTAGAAATACATTGATTTTTGCTTATTGAATCTGGCATAGTGGAATACTGTGATTTCCCCAGGTGTCGCGGGGCTGCTGGAGCTGCCCTGTGTCAGGTACCTTCATGCCTTCTGGCTACACCAGGTTTAGAGGCTCTAGAGAATCTTGGATGATAGTAGGACTCCTGGGAGGGTATTGTAGGCAAATGTAGTTTAGGATATCTTGAATTAAAGGCAGGAGCAAAGATAGTTTGAGGTTGTCTTTCTACTTCCTTTATTCACAGTCCATTTGATACTAAACCGGCTTTCTGGAGGAGCAAAGTGCACATCCATGCTACTGTCTCCTTTACCAGGCAGTGATTGTCTGGGCAAGGAAGGAGCACAGCTACTTTCCTCAAATAAACGCCCACAGCTTGTTGCAAAACGTTTGACGTGAAACTGAACTGAATGTTTATTAATTGTGATTTTGGAAGAAATCCGTATAATCATTTCTGTTGCTGGTTGTCATCTGGTCTTGGGGTACAAGGGCCAGTTGTAATATTTTGCTTTTTAACGGTATTTTATGAAGCGTAATCGTTTTCACTCTTTTTCTTCAGAGAGGAATATATCATCAGGTTTATCTGAGAAATACATGGTGATATAGGTTGACTAAGTGATTTTACCAAGGATGGCTCGATGGTAAAAAATAGGATTAACTAACTAATTCAAGCCCTATTTAGAACAGATCTGTCTTTTGAGGCCAAGAGCATCAAAGCATATCTCTCCATCTTAGTGCCTGTAGAGCAGGAGGCAGAGAAAGTGCAGTTTGGCTGCAGGTAGAGGAATCACGGGAGAACCAGGCACCCCTGAATTCTCAGAGTGATACATGCACTGAGCCATTACGTGTGTGTTTCTAGAACTGACCTCTCTCTGAAAAGAGTTGAGTTGTACTCAAAAGGAAGCTGAACAAAATCGACTGGAGAAAAGTCAATTCCATGTGAGGATCTTTCATCCTTAGCAGCTGAGAGCCTCTGACGGAAGATGGGAAGCAAATTTTTCTTATCCTTTTTATACCAAAATAATTCCCTGAACGATATTCAGACAAAGCCGGGATCTCGCTAGAGCCCTTTCCTCACAGCAGTGTAACAAAAGGGCAGAGCAAGGCAGAGGTGGGCTGGATGGTGCTGAGGGTGGGAAGGAGCGTGGGGGATCACTTCCTCATCTGCTGCGTACGTACACTAATGCCCTTTTTCTCTTTCTTCTCCATAGAACCGCGTTTGGCAAAAGCAAGAACTGGTCAGATCCCTTTTTATTTCCACTCATTTTCAGGGTGAGTGAATTCTCTTGTCTTCACTGCTGCTGCCATGTCCTGTGCAGCTAAGAAGTGTGACTTCACGTTCAGAGGAAAATCTCTCATTTTTTAATCTTTACGCTGATAACTGCGCTTAATTTAGCAGCAGTGAGGCAGAACATTTGGATTTTGTCATCCATTTCCAAAACTATTGTTGGCTTCTTATTTCTTTGTTCCTCTCATACTGCTTGTTTTAGATTTACATTTTATTGTAGGTGCCAAAAGATAAGTTAGTGCCAACTTGATGATTAATTGACTAATACTTTCTTCTGGCCTAAGATGGAAAGCCTTTATCTAAGTAACCTATTAATTATTATTTTATTTATTACTGCATGAGTACATCTAAATGGATTTGAGTTCTGCCCTCCTGAGAAATTTGGGCAAGAATTTATAGTAACAGGATAAAAGAAAGCCAAAGGAGCATTGAACTTATTGTCAGAAAGTATGTCTTAGTGTTGGGATAATGTTTATCTATATTTTGTAAGCCCCGAGCAGTATCACAGTGTTGTTGTCAAAAGTGATGGGCAGCATAGAGTTCTGAGGCTTTCCGGCGTACTCAGAAATGCTAAAATCAATAAAAAGCTTGAATTTCAAGAGGCTATTGAGAATTGCTCAGGCATTCTTAAGGTATCTCAGCTTAGTTGCCCAAACATAGAAAGAAGCTGTGGGAAAAGCCCAGCTAGGAGACTTCCAGCTTACCTGACCTATGCCACCAAGGTGCCTTAGGTAGCTCTCTAGATGCTACCGGTGGTGTTACACATCCCTTCGCTCATGAAATGGCAACTAGCTGCAGACATCTCATCTCAAATTAGTGTCTTCCCAGCAGATCTGGAATTGGAGACGGAGTTCAGAGCTGCCTCTCACTGGGCGAGTCGTTATTCAAAGTGCCATAAACGCGTAGCATTGATACAAGACCGTAGATGTGAACAGGTTTAATTGAATAAATGAAAAGAAAGAAGGAAACATGGGTTGAACAATGGTTATAAATTTATTGGTGGTGAGATTGGTTACCTCATTCTCTTGAAATTAGGCTTAGACAGGAGGAATGAGGTAACTGCATACTTTATGGCACTTCTGCAGATCTTGCCCGTGGGCCAAAATTAATGCCATGGAAGTGAGAGTTGATATATATCCCGGGTAAAATTCCCACCATGAAGAAATTGTAGAACACCACATAATAGCCAGTGCTTAAGACTTACAGGAGCACGGTATGTAAAGATGAATTGATCCAGTCAATCCATTTGTAAAGGGCTTCACCTCTGTGATTATAAATGCCTCTCTTTGCACTGAGATTCATCTCTCTCTACTTCTCTACTTATGTATATTCTGAAAGATATAACACGTCTAGTTGATGTCCCCAAGTGCTATTACAGACTAAATATTGAATGCACATGTCTACTGTGTAACATAGTGAATAACACATATGGGTGTAGATAGCATGATGATATGGCTTGTGAACTGATGGATAACGTGTGTGCATGCTTATATAATAAGTGAACCAGCTTTGTTCTGCTGCTCTTGAATTCTGGGTCCAAATGCCTTTTGCTTTTGTTAAGCCCTGTGCATAAATATGTTGACACCTGTTAATCTCCTGAATTCATTGGTGCCTAAATTAGAAGTGTACCAAGTTTTCAGAAGTCTTATAACTACCCTTGACTTCAGTGGGATTAATCTGTTCCTGGGCTGTGTGAATAATAGGCTATTTTTAGGGGGGAGGGAGTAAGGGAGGTCAGTGGCAGAATTGGGAAGTTAAGGGAGAAAAGGCTACATTTCCCTCCTGCTCCTTCCAAAGGGAATCCTTTACCCCCACACCATTTTTTCCCCATGCTTAATATGTTTGCCTTGAGCTTTCACAAAGCAAAATGCAGAGCTTTCAAGGCAGGATTTGACGAGCTGAAGGAAGAGTGGTAGGCGGCAGCAGCAGACATGGTTGCATCTTCTTTTCATCAAGCGTCTCAGGAGTTTGTGCGGTCAGCTCAGATGTGGGACGCCCCGGGTTGATTACCTCCCCTACCTTTAGGAAATTTGAACCACATCCAGCTTGCAGGAATGTGTGCTAAGCTCTAGCCTACCTTAATGCTGTTCTGCTTTGCATGAATAACTAAGCGTTGACAGAGGCAAGGTCTTAAGGCGGGCATTCACCTTCCTACCTCCTCCAGTGACTGCACTAACAATTGACTAGTGAATTGTTTTATTTTGGTGATTATTTATATTGAGATTATAGCTTTGAGGACTGAGTGTGCATTTTCATTACTATTTAATCCAGAATGTGTACGTGGTCCTCGAAGTGGGGATCGGAGCCCAGGTTTCCTCTTTGTGGCGTCAGTGCCACAAGCAGCACATCAGGGCACCATGCTCCATCTTTCAGAATCTTTCCATCTCTTTTCCATGACTTTAACAGGAATTGCAGTTAGTCCTGACACTAGAAAGCAGCTGACAGCCAGCTGGTTAAGGCACTGACCTCTAAAGTTTGGAAAGCCTAGATGGATGACACTGTTGTTTCCTTGGTCTTTTCACCACTGGTCTTCTGCAGAAATGGAGGGTGGTGTGATCTGCTTTCATGACTTTGCACGTAATTGGCCAAGGATGTTGTGTTTTACGCAGAGGCCTGAGTGGAACGTGCATGGCAGCAATCTGGGTAGGTAGAACTTGAGCCTGGTATTTTGAGAATTGCTCTCTTGGGCACCTCAGATGTCTAGATTTCTGTGTAAGGAATCTGAGTCATTTCACGGAATGAGCCCGAGACCATTGGGGCAGATTTCTCGTAGTGTGAATTTTACCTGCAAGAGTTGCATGTAGCCCCTGTGAAGTTTTCATGAGCCTCTTTGAAGCTGCAGAAATGGTCAGGGCAGTACATTGGTGGCAGCTCTTCCCTCTCTTACATATCTAAAGGGAATTCCCTGTAGATGTAAAAGAGCTCTGGGAGCATTTGTAGAGCGGTTTCCTAATTTAGAGCAGTTGCTGAATGCTTAAAAGTTATGCCAGTGGACCAATGTCCAGCTCTAAATTTGGAGGGTATTAAGCTATGCCCCTGGGCAGTGTGTCCTGATGGCTTAGCGTAGGGGTCCTTCTCTTGGATTATTGAGCAGCTGGGCAAAGCAGGGAGATTAGAGCTAGCGGAGGTAACAAAAAGCGATTTTCATTTGAGGCTGAAGCTGAGGGGAAGTCACGCTGATGTTGGGGATGAGCCTGTTTCTTGCCCAATGCTCTCTGCTTATGAGTGTTCAGATAGGAAAGAAGTAAAACCAAACTTAGGTCTCTACTGTCCAACAAGGAGGGCCTAAGACTATGCTATTTCCTAGAGATCTGTGCTCTTTCTCTAGCTGTTGTTCTTTTGCTGAGGATCAGCTCGAGTAGTCTCGAGCCTCATTATTACTACTGTGCTTACAACATCAGAGAGAGCAGAGTTGTATGCTGCAGTAGCTGTCGAGGCACACAGTTATTAGCACATCTGCAGTACTTGAGAGAGGACGTCTGTGGCTGCAGTAGCTGGGCAAGACTCACCATTATTAGCATCTTAATGAAAGTATCAGAGAGAAGGTTTTGAGACTGCCCTAACTATGGAAGCTCACGAGTAGTAGCACGTTGCAATGCGAGTGAAGCAAGGCTCATGATGTTTATTGCATTGACCATCACTCTGTGTCCTGATACTGCTCAGTCATGCGTGCTGGGAACAGCTTATCCACAGTGCTCAGAGACCGGTATGCCAAAATCCCCTTGTAGCCCATCAGCAAAGCTGTCAGAGGACCTCGGAAGGCTATAAAAGGAACGAAACTATATTAGTATCTCTCTCCTTTTTCTTTCCAACACGCAGGGATATTCACCGTGATTCAATTGTTGGGGCTTTGTAGGAGGTTAAGAACTTCACAGAGGGACTTGGTCAGACAAGATGGGCTGTCAGGAGAGATTCCTCAGAGAAGTTCTTCCTTCGAGATGTTCATGTAACCTGTATTCTGGGTGTCACTGGCTGAACACAGTACAGTACTACCCAATAGACCAAGGAGCGGTGCTTTAATGTTTTCAGCAAGTAGTATTGTGGTTTGGGTTTTTTTTTTATCTCATTCTTTGCCTGTGCTTGTGGCCGAGGAAATAGGATGGAAATGTCACATGTGTGTTTTATGCTTCAGATGTCTAGTGAAACAGTCTCTCCTGGTCGTGGTTATGAACTGCCTGCACGCGGTGGGTGATGCATTAAACTTTGTGCCTTGCTTGCTTGTCAGCGAGTTTTCCAATATCCTTAAACTGAGACAGGTATTGAGAGGGTAAACTCACTTCATACAGAAGGAGTCAGGTGTGGGTGTGGGACAACAGATACCTTCACTGATGAAGATTCTCTTATTCAGCTGCCTTTTAAATGAAACACAGATGTCCTGAGTCCCAGCCTATGCCTGAACCAGAAGACTAAAGGGAGGAGAGAGTATATGTTTGTTTGAGCCCCTTGTTAAATAGCTGGCAATGTATCGCTAGTTTCCATTCCTATTTTTTGTTCTCTTAGCAATCCATTTGCTGTTGCCCTTTTCTTCCTCGCTCAGCCAGTAGTCAACACACTCCAAAACACAATGGTTTCCTTTTTGCGGTGAATCCCCTACTTGATGCAAACATTTGCTGGCCTCGTTTCTGTGGGATACGTTTCAATGGGAAGAAGAGGGGAAAGTATTCCTCGTTCCTGGTGAAAAATCGCACTGGCAGCCTGGGTTATTTTGTCGGACGTGTGGCTTTAAGTGACGCCTTTGCCATCTGTTCTGTCTGCTAATTATGAATGCAAAACAAACGTAGGCCACAATTGCTTCATTTAGAATAAGGGAGATGGCAGTGACCAAAATAGTTTTATTTTGGTGTCAGATGCTCTTTTTATTTCTCCTGTTTCCTCTTAATCTAAAGCAGGTCTGAAGCACTTCTCCGCTTTCAGCAACAGACATTGCGTGAGAACATGTTCATCCTTTAGGCCTTTTTAAGGGACAATCCCACATGAGCAAGGAAAGGGAAAAGACTCCATTTTTTGAACTGCAAGGACGAGTTTCAGCTTTCATTTTTTTTAACTTGAGTTATGCCAGTCTTAGAACTGCAAGTATCTCAAAGAGACATCAGGATATTTCCAGAAAGTTTGACAGCAGCGTGTGAACAGCTTTCTCATCCCTGTTCCCTCTTACCAGAGGCAAGTTTTGTAGCCGTACTGGAAGGACATGGTGATAATGAATGATGCATTCACCTGTTGCTGTGTCCAGCAGTTGAAGAGGTGAATTTTCTTGGCTTTTGATTGTGGGCTTTTCTCCTTAAGGGAGCCATCACTGAAGGTAGGTGATCGTCTCCTTCAGTGACTGCAGAAACCGGGTTATAAGAAGTCCCTGCCATGTGCTGCACGACGTTTGAGCATTTCTTAAGTTGCTGCTGACTTCCTGCAAGCCAAGGCAAATCGTAGAGGTATCCCTAGCAGCGCAGCCACGGATTGAGGTGACCTAGATTTAGAAAATGGAGATGAGATAAAATGCTTACTGCACTCTGTTCTAAGGGGACGTGCAGCCAAAAAAGCTGAAGTGGTGGAACAATTTCTCTTTGAGGCGTTTGTCACTGAGAGAGGCAGATTTTTTCCCTGTTAGATGGCTCTATGATATGTGCTAAGCTGTGACCCCATTTGTTTCGCTTGTCCTTTCTCTAGTCTCGGGCCAAAGAGGAGATGGACACGTGGCCATGAGGGTCGTCCACCCTGCCAGTGAGACTGACTGCTCTCAGATATACATCTGCTTCGCTTCAACCCTCTTTGCTTTGCTGTTGAGCATGTAGACACACGTCTCTTGCCCCTCCTTCTTCCCCTCCCCAGCCATCACTCGTGCTATGATAATCAGCACGTTGTATTTTATTTTGTGGCTGGTTCCGTGTTGAAGAGAAAGGAGGTTACAGTATTTTTATACCTGCTGAAAAGCAATGTTTTGGACATTAGACGACCTCCCTTCTTCCTCCCCACAAATCCTCTCCAATAAAACGTGTTGGTTTGGGTTTAAATATTCTCTTTCTGAGTTATTTTGAAATTCTACACTAAACTTTACAGTTTTCCTAAAGTTCTGATTTTTTTTTTTCTTCCCATTGGAGACTCCCCACAGGGGAGGAGTGGCAAGGCACACTCTCTCAGTAACATATTTATCTGGAAAAATCTCTTTCACCCTTTTCAGATCCCAGCAAACTGTCAGAGCGCAGCCGAGGCAGAAATATGTGGAATGCTACGTCACATCCGTGGTGTGAAGTGCCCAAATCAGTGGGCAGTCATCCAACAGAAGGGTCCCAAACTCTGTCCATCTCTTTGAACACTGGGCAGTCAGGATCCTGTCCTAGGCTGGAGGCCACCTCTGCTTAAAACAAACATAGATACCGAAAATGCTTCAGGATTGCTTACAATATGAGAGTTAAAGATTTTGTTGGTGTCCTAGGCCTGAAGGATGATCTTGTGGTTTAAGCATTTGGACTGGAACCAAGAGACGTGAGATAAATTCCAGGCTCTGTTGTGCGCTTCCTCTGTCAGCTTCTGAAAGTCGCTCCTTCTCGCTGTGTTTCCATCCTCTGCCTGTAAAACGTCACGCTCGGCTCTCACCATTTCAGGAGAGAACTTGCAATGCTGAAAGCTCCTGATTGATGATGCAGGTAATTTTTTGAGTCATAAATTTAGGGTTAAAATAATGCTCTAGCCCCATATACCTACAAGGGAGAAACTGTTTAAAGTTTGAAAGAGCACAAAAGCTCAGACGGGTTTGAAGGGCACAAGGATTAATGCCATTTCCTCAGCCTGATGACAGTGAGAGACAGCCTGAGTCAGGGTAGCAACACTGGGAAATGAAGGGAGAGCACATTTTATTCTGCGTTCAGTTAGATGGCCAAGGGATGAATGTCCATGAGCAATGCTAAAAGGCTGGTGAAGAAGAATCAGTTCTACATGGCTGTATTTTAATAGGTTTTCAATGCAGGAGTTCTGATTATTGGAATCCGCTTACTTGCAGAAGTGCTTCACAAGTGACAGTCACAATCTGATGGAGAAGGCTGGGATGGAGGTTTGTCTCCTGGTACCCAATATGGGCACGTGTCAGCTTCACATTAGGAGGGAAGGGGGAAAGACATTTACTGGAGACTTCTGTTAAGTGTGTCAACACCTCTTTTGTACTAAATTAATTTGTACCTACCTGTAGGCTTGTGTGTTTAGAATAATACACAGAATCCTGGTTTTGGGGGAGTAGTGTTTCTTGTTTGAAAGTTTGGAGTCACGTAAACATGTCAGCAGCATTCTAATGAAACATCTTCCTCGCGTGATTTATATCCGACGAGACGCCGCCGGTCAAGCTTTTTGTCTTTGCACTGACTCTCGGAGGGCTGCTTTGCTTTGGAGCTCAGTGGATCGGTGGCCAAAGGAATGCCATGGAGTTATTCCATGGAATAATGCAGAAGGAATGCGTAGGTGTGCGCACACGTTCTCCCCGGGGGGCACGTGGCAGGCAGTGGCAGCTCCGGGCAGGGCTGGGCAGCCTGGGTGAGCTGGGGTGGTAGAAGTGGAGAGAAGATCCCCTACCCTGCAAATTGTGTAAGGCTGTTCCCGCTCCTGGTGAGCCATTGTCATTTCGTCTAAAATTTGCCTTTACTTTGCTTGCTCTCTTTGCTACTTCAGGATGAAAAAAGGTAGATTTTTTTTTTTCCTCTTTAGGATTTCTAGGATAGTGTATATAGATGACAAAATTTATTACTAGAAGGCCTCGGCAGGTGTGAAAAATGTAAGCCAAACCATTCATAAGAAGAGTGACTGTTCACGACTTTGTGCACTTGACCCACGCTTGGAGAGCATAGCAGCTTTTAATCCAAGTGCAATATCAAGTTCAACACAATCTTAGGTCAAATTGAGGCCGTTGCTTGTCAGGAACTGAAGTTCTACATGTCTTGTTGCTGGTGGCACGTCAGATTGTTCCCTTTGAAATGCGGTTTTGGACATCACTCCTGTATGTGTCTGTCTCTCAGATTAGACCCAGAGGTTGAGACTTTTGGTCTCTTGCTGCTTTGCCCGGTTGTGGTGACGTTCCACTACCATGGCCTCACAGTCTCCCAGAGCCCGATGGTGTACTTAGCCTGTCGAGTAACAAGAGGGTGTGTTTTGCCTGCTCTTGGAAGAGATTGGAGTAGATCTCATTTACCTGCCTGTCACTCGGCGACAGCGATGATGAGGCACTAAAAAAAATCGCCATGGCCATTAAAAGCAGCAAGGTAGATCAGAAACAGCAAACCAGAAGTGGCCTCCTAAATTAAATGGCCTGAGTTGCATTTGCATCACATTATACGAACCCTTAAGTGGTCCAAAACTACTACTCTGTCAGGTCTGTTGTAATTATGACTCCATATAGCTCGTTAAATGAGACATACTGTCTTCTATCTTAGAGTGCAAGCATGAAACAGTTTGATATATCCCCATCTTTTACTCCTTGGGAGAAACAGAACTGGCTGTGAAAACCGTGTTTCTAGTGAAAGCAAACAGTATTTGTAGATATTTCTGGGTGGCTGAGCCTTGACTGCAAGCTAGGAACAAGTCAGGTATTCTCCTTCTCTGCTGGGGATGTAGCCTGCTCGTTGGATGGTTCCAGTCTCTTTCTCTAGGTGACTTTAAAGTGTGACCTGTGAAAGGATTCCTTTTCCTTTCAGTGGGGATGGAGTAGCTTGTACCAAATGGTGGGTATTTATCCCCAAATATTTGCTCAGGGGGAAGTAACTCTAAGACCCCCCGCAAGGATTTTATCTCCTCATCTTCAAATTACGCAGTGCAAATACACAGATAATGACACATGTAACGATGGTAAAATGTGTGGCTGCAAAGAGTAACGTTTAAAAATAATGATATACCTCTAACTAGGTCTTATAAAAGGAAGTCTTAAATAGCTAGAGAGAAACAGATGCTTTGGGGGACTTGTGGATAAAAATAGTGGTTTCCAGTATGCAACCAAAACAAAAATGTAGCCCCACTGAGTCAACTTCAGCACTAGAAATTCCTCTGAAAACCGTAGGGCCCAGTGCTAGGAAAACACGTAAAGTACCTGGTACCGCATCTGCAATGGTTTTCACCTGTTTTTTGCCTCTTCTGCCTTGCCTTACCACTTCCCAATTTTCCATCTATATTGGTGCCTTGCAAACATATCTTACTTGCAAATACATCTTGCAAATGTATCTTACTGCGACTGATGGGTTATTTGTGAGCTGTCTAGTGGCCGTAGACCTATGAATTTTCAAACTGAGCGTATTCCTTTAGGCAGGGCTGCCTGGGGCTCGGTTATCTACCTTGCTGATGAAAGACTAAATCAGCCTCAGCAGAGCTGGGTACGTCTGCTTTGCAGTGTGAGGTTTTCAAAGGCAAACTACAGATGGCTCGCTAGAGGCGAAGGCAAATAGCCTCTTCCCAGCACAGCTGGACTGGTGGAAGGTCTGAATTTCTGCAGGCAGCTCTCCCCCCTGCAGCTCACCTTGGGGAAAGATGTGTGAGCCGCCACTAATCCAGTGCAGTGTCTGCTTAGGTCTGTACCATCTCCTCTGCTGGTTTTGTGTTAAAATGACTCATTTTTCATTGATGCTTACAAGCAGCTGTGGCATGAGCCCTTCTCCTGGCTCTGCTGTAGAAGTGATAACCTCCTTCAGGAGCGTCTTAAACTTCATTTCAGCTATTTGCAAGCATGTAGACCTGAACTCTTGGTGTCCTGCAGGTCGATGCTTCGACTTCACGTTGTTGGGCTTGGAGCATCTATGTGTACAAAAGAGCTGAGCAGGCTAGGGAAGTGGAAGTGTTTATTTTGTGGGCTTTTGTTTAACTCAGAAAAACACTATTATGTGAGAAATACTGTTTTTATGGTGATTACTGCTTTACCCTTACCTGCTAGGGCAAAAAAGCCAAACCTTTCTCTTAAGTGAATAGTTTTAACTTGTTCGTTTGGTATTTTTGTTTCAGGTGGTTCTCCCCAAACAAAGATAAGCAGTCAGGTGAGTCAAATGTTCCACTTTGCAGTAGATCTATGGAAGAGGGATGGGAAATGGTGAGTGGAGACAGGGCTAGGCACCTCTGAATTTCAGGGAGTGAAGTTCGGGGTGGCACTAACCCACTGAGAGGCATTTCTAAAATACGTGTTTCGTTCTCTAATTTCTGTGTAGCGCCACAGATTCACTTGCTTGGGAGCCCAAATTTAGTGACTAGAACTTTATCATTTTCTCCTCTGTTAGTAATGCCGTCACACTGTCATTTGGAGCTGAAAGGGGAGCACACTGTCAGAATTGGCCCCACTGGGTGCCATGATAATAGTCTTATGAGTGAGACTGTCATTAGATTAAGTGAAAGATACCAGTAGAGCTGTTCTTCATGACCAGCCTCTTTTCTCCACATGATGCTCCAGGTCCGACTATACCTTCTTTTTCAGATTTCTGTATTGTCCCTCCTTTATGCCTTGTCAAGAGCATTCGTCACAGTTACCCATGTGCATCTTAACGTTGCGGCTGAGACAAAGGCCATGGGACGTGTGGCTGCTCAGCACCCTCACCCCTCCTGCAGCCTGGCCTTCGAGTCCCTCATGTGAATAGCAAGTACTGGGGCAGGGAATGAGCATTTCGCCCTCTGTGCCCGATGCCTGATGAGGCTTCTGCTGGGTGGAGAGGCACCATCACGCACCGTGGCGTGGACTGTGCTGGAAACGAAGGCAGCTCCGGTGTGGAAGCCCTCTGAGGCTGAGCACATGGGCTCCCCTCTCCCGTGCTTTCGCTGTCCTGGGCGTAACGTGAAGGGGATGCTCCTTAGGGCAGGCTGGGTTCCCCTTCTGGAACCTTCAGTAAAAGCCCTCAGTTGGACTGCAAAGCGGGGAAAGGCTCTAGGACCAGCTCCAAGGCACAGCCCATGAGATTGGCTTTTCCTGTATGTGCTGCTGTTGAATTTGTAGGTTACTGGATTCCTCATGTGAGGACCGAAGTCCTTGTCTTGTGAAATGTAGTGTTCAGAACAAGCAAAAGGCAGGTGTTGAGTGACTGTACCGAGCTGTCTGTCAGTGGGAGAGGATTTGCAATAGTGAGAGATGGAAGGAGGGCTTAAAGAGATGCATTTCCTGCATGCAAATAACAAGAAATGGGGGGGGGAAAAAAAAAGGAGAATAATTTTATCCCAGCCGAGGGCTCGTGCATTTAAAGTCACTGAGGAGTGGTTGTGCTGTGCAGAGACAGTCACCTTCCACGAATGGCTCAGCTTTTGGTTTCATCCACCCCTTCCTAAAAGCGGAAGGCAAAAATATAATCTGTAAATGATGCGCAGTTTAGGAATGTGCACATCAGGGACTGAAAAAAAAGAAAGAAAAAAAGAATTAAAATGGTTGTTTAATGTGTGTATATGACCCCACTGTGCTGAGAGAATGGGCTGGTCTGCAGCCCTGGGTGCCTGGTGGCAGCAAGCGGGTCGGACATTGTTCGGTCTGGCAGGGTTTCAGACATCTGCCCGAGGATGGGGATGTTGGGGGGAAAAGTGGGGGAGGAGAGAGGAGCGAGAGAGACTCGGGGAGCCTCACGGCTTTATATATCTGCCTGGATAACACTTCCTCTTTAAAATTCCCTTACTAAGCTCGACTCCTATATTTTTATATTCAGCACGAAGGTTCCCGCCCCCTCCTCCC
>NW_009710743.1:45994-85970 GCF_000703405.1 Apaloderma vittatum | reverse complement strand
GATTTATGAGGGTTCAGCTTATGAAGCAGGTTACTCTTGTAAAAAGTCTCTCTATGGCCTTACTCTAAGTGCCCTTCAGATATCTGAATGCAGTTGGAAGGTCCCTCCGGAGTCTTCTTTTTTCAAGATTGAACAATCTCAGCTCCCACAGCCTATCCTCATAGCAGAGGTGCTCTTGCCCCTGAACCATCTTTGTGGCCCTCCTCTGAAAGCATTCCAACAGATCCAGATTCTTCCTACGGTGGGAACACCAGAACTGGACATAGTGTTCGAGGTGGGCTCTCACAAGAGCAGGGTAAAGGGGCAGAATCACCTCTCTTAATCTGCTGGCCATGCTCCCCTTAATATACCCCAGGGTATGGTTGACCTTCTGAGCTGCATGAGCGCACTGCTGGCTAAGGCTGAGCTTCTCTTCTATCAACACTCCCAAGTCCTTCTCTTCAGGGCTACTCTCAGCCCACTGTACCCAGTTTGTATTTGTGCCTGGGATTGTCCCGACCCAGGTGAAGGACCTTGCCCTAGGACTTTTTGAACTTCATGCAGTTTGCAGTGACCCATTTCTCAAGCCTATCAAGGTCCCTCTGGATGGCACCTCTTCCCTCAGGTGAGTCCATGGCATCACACAGCTTGGTGTCGTCAGCAAACTTACTGAGGGTGCACTCAGTGACGTCATCCATGTTGCTGACAAAAATGTTGAACAGCACTGGACCCAGAACAGACCCCTGAGGAGCACCGCTTGTCACTGGTCTCCATGTGGACATCGAGCCATTGACCACAACTCTTTGAATGCAACCTTCTAGCCAGTTCCTTATCCACCGAGCGGTCCATCCATCAAGTCCATGCCTCTCCTTATTAGAGAGAAGGATGTCGTGCAGGACAGTGACAACTGCCTTGCACAAGTCTAGGTAGATGACATCAGTCGCTCTTCCCATATCAACCAGAGCTGTAGCTCTGTTATAGAAGGTCACCAGATTCGTAACACATGATTTGCCCTTAGTGAAGCCATGTTGGCTGTCACCGATCACCTCATTATTTTTCATGGTACAGCTACCAGGAGAATCTGTTTCATGATCTTACCTGGCACGGAGGTGAGGCTGACTAGTCTGTAGTTCCTGGGTATTCTTTGCTTCCCTTTTTAAAGATGAGGCTTATCTTTCCCCGTTTCCAATATGTGGAATCTTCGTCAGACTGCCATGACTTCTCAAATACGATGGCCAGTGGCCTAGCAACTTCAGCCGCCAGTTCCTTCATGACCTGTGGATGTATCTCACCAGGTCCAATGGACTTGTGCACCTTCAGATTCTCTAGGTGGTCCCAGACCTGATCTGCTCCTACACTATGTGGTTCTTCACTCTCCCAGATCCAGCCAATGTCCTCTATGATTTAGGTGGTGTGGCTCAAGTGGTTACCAGTGAACACTGAAGTGAAATATTCATTGAGTACTTCATCCTTCTCCATGTCTTCAGTAACCAAGTCACCTGTATCCCTCCGGAGAGGCCCTACACTCTCTCTTGTTTTCCTTTTTTCTCTCACATTCCTGTAGAATCCTTTTCTGTTATTTTTAATGTCCCTGGCCAGATTTCGTTCCATCAGGGCTTTAACTTTTCGAATTTCACAAATAATTTCTTTCTAATCATTCCAGGTTACCAGTCCTTGCTTCCATCCTTTGTGGGTTCCCCTTTTGTGTTTGATTTTGGCCAGGAGTTCCTTGTTCATTCATTCAGGCTTCCTGGCTTCTTTGCCTGATTTCTTCTTTTTAGGAATGCAGTACCTTTGAGCTTATTTATCCTCTGCACCATGTCCTGTAAGAATGTCCTTCCGGGACAGCCTAAGGAAATCTCATTCGATGTGTCTTCTAGGATTGGCAGAGTGTGGGGGCAGAGCTATGATGAGATGCTTACTTGAGAATTTCTGCTATATCCAGTCTTTTTTAATTTGTCAAAGATATCTGTAGCTGGCTGTCCTTAAATTTAGGAATACAACATCGAAGACCATTTTAAACTGCCTAAGGACACACCAGAGCAAAGACATCCGCTAGCACAGCAGTCATGGGTCAGAGGTTATCTAGATTCATTGTGCGGAATGGAATAGAGAAGGCCATGCAGAGGTGATCAAGGGTTCATCTGAACAGAGAGGAGACTTTTTGTGTTTCTTCTGAGCCCAACAAGTTTACTGCAAGCAACAGGGCACACATTTACAACCTTTTGGTTCTCACCGTTAGCAGGTCAAGCTAACGGACACAGGAAGAAAGGCATATGAGTTCAAACACCGGTTGCATTGCGATCAGTGGCAAAACTCTCAAAGATAACAACTAAATGAAGCACAGAACAAACAAAAGACACATGGAGGGAGAAGACAAAGAGTAGAAACGTGCATTAGTGAGAATAGAGAAAGATTCTTGACAGAAAAAACAAGTGAAAATGTAAGGAAATATTTTTTTATATAATGTAGAAGAATAGAAGCAAAAGGAAACTTTTACTGGTGTATTTTTGTTTAATTGCTGTAGACAGCATACAAATGCATGAGACAAGGGAAAAAGAGGAATAATCTTATTACATTTCTAATGAGGGAGAAAACAAGCCTATAGAGTAGAAAGAATATGGGTGTTCAATTTGAGTAGAACAAGTTTTCCTAAAATTGAAAGTACTGGGTAAAAGTTAAAGAAAAAGAATCATGAAGGGAAGGAGAGAATGAAGAAAATTGGAAGTTATTAAAAGTAAAATTCATGTTTGTCTTAGGGAATGCTCTGTGTGAGTTTGCTACCTACCCACTATATATACTATAAAGGAAAAATTATGCCGACGTGAATGAAAAATGCTGTATATTAAGGAATCAACTTTAGAAAGGGACTGAATGTGGGTAATAAAATTTGTATTATGGAATGGAGACATGAGAAAGTGTAGAGAAAATAGAGGGGAAGTCAGCAAAAAGACTAAAAGCAAAACAGCACAAGAGGAGAAAGAAGAAGCAATAGAAATGCTTTAGGGCAGGAAGGTCATTCAAGGAGATCATAGGTTAGAATATTGTAAATGTAAGATATTATTAACCAAAGAAATAGATATAGCAATGATCTGAAATTAATTCCCTGCCTCAGTTTTCCCAAAATAAAAATAAATGACACATGTTAAAAGCAGACAAAAAATTTCCTCAGGGAGGAAAAAGAAATATTAGAAATACAGGAAACCTCGGTCATGCCAGAACAGGTAATCAAAAATAATGGTCAAAAACCATATACACAAAGAATATATATAGGAAAAACCCTCAAATTACCTCTATTCAAGTAAGCTTTACAACTTTCTTTATAACAAAAAAGAGAAAAAAAAAGTTAGGAGAGAAGAATAAAAATTTCAACTCACAGCTCTCTTTTAAAGCCTATCGATGACAAGCTAAAAGCTATATTTAAAATACCCGGCCCACTCTTCTGATAAAATAAATGTCTTTGGAAAAGAACACAATAAAATCACTCCTCAAAGCCTGTATGTTTTGCTATCTTGTAACTCACATACCCATTAAGGACATAATCTGCTATCACTGAAGCCGAAGGAAGCCTGTAGTGTTGATTACACATGGCACTGAGTCAGGTCCCAGCTAACAGAACAGTTTACGTGTCTGTACTGGAAAGATGATAGGATCTTCACAGCCCTGTGTGCTGAGGGTGCCTTCACCACCAAATTCATGCATGCTCATCACTGCTTCTTGTCTCAGTCTTCCCAGGTGAAAAACGAAACACGGAATGGGTACTCAAGTGTTTTGAGATGAGTCAGTGAAACTTCTGGATTTTATTTGTACAAAGACAGCTCAAAAACCTGCTTCTTGGGAGATATTGAAGAAGAACTTATCATCAAGTTCTTCTTTCTTTCTCTGCTTTGATTGTGTACCCTGTACAAAAAAAAAGAGCAGAAAAAGAGTGGCATCTGGGCTCCTAGGCCTTTCTGATGATTTGTATTCCCTTGTGTATACTAAAGTGCAGGTCAGCAGGAGCGAAAAGTGCTACTTCTAATCAAAGTTGCTCTTTTAATTCCTTCTCTATTACCAGACGTGTAATTACATGCTGCCACTTCCTCAGGGAAGACTGCAACCACTGTGTTGTCAAGCAATGCTGGGCTAAGATATCTAAGACCCATTAGCATTGTAGTCTTAGAAGAAGAGTCACATATCTGACTCTCCATCTGAGGAAAGTGGTTCAAGAGCTACAGGAAAGCTTTTTCATTTGCCCCTTTTTTAAATGCTCAGAAGCAGTAGGGCTTCTTCTAACGAAACTACAGCTGGACAAGCAGAAATCTGCTCCAAGTTGCTTCGGATTTCATTCAGACAAATCTCCTTGATTTCTGCATGCATGTAAACTTGATGGCTTGCATCATCAAGTAAGGTATTTTTCTCAGCCCGTCACACTGATACAGGCATCTGACTGTTGTTTTTTTTCCCCCAGGTAAAAGATCTTAAAAACCTATTTTTTAATGCTTAGTGAATAGCTTAGTCACACAGTACTGCTCTCTTTCTCGGTTCCCTGGATAAGATGCCAGGTGTAATGCTGCAGAAGCACAGGACTGTAGCTTTTCCTTGGTTTTATCTTAAGTATAAATGGTGTCTCTTTCTCTCCTCCCTTGCTGGAGGGGAGAAAACATGTGTGGAAATGGGGTATGAACAGCAGCAGCGATATCATTTTTTTGAGCATATTGACTTCAAATTTCTAATGAATCCAAAGGAATGCTTGTCTTCCATCTTCTGTGTACCAAAAAGTGATCTTGAATGTATTAAGACTTTACCCCACAGGGCTTCTGTGGATATTTCAGAGGCATGAATCTCATCTGGTGAATTGACATTGGCTATACTGAAGGTAGACTGACTTACAGCAGATGTGAAAGTTTAAGCAGCAAATCAGGAAATCAGAATCCAGACTGCCTTGAATCACATTCTTACATGTATCTTGAAGGCCTTTAGGCTTTCAAAGTGCTCAGTTATATTGATTAGGCCTTCTGGTGTATTTGTCTAATTAAGTGTCCTATATCTGAGACTGTATATAAGTTCTACTGTATTAATGAAGCACGGAGGGAGGACAGTTAAAATTATCTTAACCTAGTGTTATGGATGAATAGCATAAATCAGGTTTTCATCACCTCTTTTAAAGACCCCCTGTGTAAAACACAGAGTAAGTCTCAGATGGCAACTAGGGCACTGTGGAACTCATCTTCAGTGAACAGACACAGTACTGGCTCTTTACGAATAGTTAATTATAAACAAAAAAATGTAATATTGTGTATTATTACATATATTATATTATTACATATTATATACATAATATTACATAATATTATATACATAATATTACATAATATTACATAATATTGTATATATTATATTATAGATAATATGTAATATAATATATAACACTGAACCACAAACTAGGGAAAGTTTTGCAAAATATTGCCTAAAATATTAGAACAGCTGACTGAAGTCATTCATCTGCTCAGGATGTCAACATCTGCACAGGCAGTAGCAAAGCCATTTGCAGTGTAAGTGTCCATTCCTGACATCTAGGATTTGCCTTATTTTAACAGGAGAAAAGAAAACACTCTGAGGATGAGTTTCCCTGACTTATTCTAGTTATCTACACCAGGATGAGTTTAGCAGTACCTAGAAATACCCATTTCTCTTTTTTGACCATGAATTGGACTCGTAGAAAAACTACCTCAGACGTATATGACTGCATGCAAATGTCTCATTCAGTCGGATGAACCTGACTCATCTAACAGTATGAAACGCTTGCAGCAGGCATTAATTTTTTTTATGTTAAGACTTGGAGTTGAAGTTAGAGATATTTGGGATGGAAAAGTCTTGCTGAGGTCACCTTTACACTGAGCTCTGGAATATGATCCAAATACCATCAAGCTATCAGCAACTCACGCTTGTGAACACGTTCCCACTGCAAAACTTCTTTCTTAGCAGTGTATCTTCAGAAGTTGTATAATCATGTTGTCAAAGCTAAGGAACAACATGAACAGGAAAATACTGTTTTCAAAATATGTTTGATAGCTCAGCAGAAATCTTCCTAGTGTGTTGGACTTCAGGATACAAGGAGCCAGTCTGAATTTCTCTGCATACATGGTAAGAAACATACTCCTGTCCTTCATTTTTTACTGCAATGACCTAAATATAATCTCTATTTCCTTATTTTCTTCAGTAATGTCTTGGTACACAGGGATAGAGGGAAAGGTATGGATTATATAGTATATTCTAGGTTGTTTTATTTTTATAACTATAATAGATATTTTAGTTGTACTTTTTAAGTGACTGAAAACTCAGATAGGAAAAAAACAAGGAAATATATCAGGATCAAGTTTAGTTTATCAAAAAGTTCAGCTGAAGTGAATGAAAGCAAATTCTTGACAAAAAGGAAGAAGGGTTTGCTTTAATTTAAGATTTTATTTTAAAAGTCTTCTACTCTTAAATGTACAGTGTATTTTGCAGATTGAAAAGAAAAATAAAAAGCAAGCTAAATATTTTAAAAAGTAAACACCTAATCTGAAATAATCTAATCTGAATATAAGATCTTAAAGATCTTATATTACTTCAGAAATTACAGAATGTCCATTTATTGAAGGTTGAATTCCAACATTTGCAATATGCTACTTTTACTTGAAAAATTTTTTAATTGAAAAAATCTTTTCAATTTAATTTCAGATTGGCACAATCATATTGTTAATGTTACTAGCCACAGTAAAGAATGAAAGATGAATGTGGTTATCTTCATACAGGTTGGAGTGTCACATAAGAGGCATCAGATAAGAGGCATCATAATACAGGAGGGGAAGGTTTCTTTCTGTACCTTAATCTAACACAAACACTCAAAAATTCTCTCATGGTAGTGTTCTGATCCAATGCTCTTTCAGTAGAGGTTCATTCACATCTTTTGATCAGAGAGATTTTATAACATTATAACAATAATATTTATATTAGAGCGCCACAGAAACCCACCTGTGACTGTCAGACTCAATGGCACTCACCATTCTGCTACCAATCCCGATGCCATCCTCACTGAATTGAATGTCTGTTGACCTAGCACAGGCTGTAAATAGTCAAGATTACTTTGCAAGAAGTGTTTGCTTTACTGAAGCTCCCTGCATGAGGACACCCTTGCCATGCAAACCATTCCATATCTAGTGTTATTTGTACGTGTTCCAAAGCACTTCTCTTGGCAAACAAAAAAAAGGCAGATGTGCTTGAGTCATATTCTACTTTCTCAGGTTTGAAAAAGCAAAGTCCTTGCTGGAGGACTGAGTAACTCCATGCAAAGTTGAAGGCTGGGACTCAGCTATCCAGAAAGCAGCTTTGTGGGACAGGATCTGGAAGTACTGGGAGACCACAAGATCCTGTTCTTCAGAGCAGCTTTCTGGACAGGCCAGGAGGACAGCAAGATGAACAAGATAGTGCTCCGAGTCTTTGCATCAAAGGCAGCCAACGGCCTATTGGTCAGCAGGTCAAGAGAAATGATTCTTTTGTAGAAAATAGACATTGACATAAAGGAGCAAGTTCAGCAGAGACCTTCAAGCTTGACAAGGTTGCTGATGCACATGATATATGAGAAAAGGTTAAAAGAACGAGTTTTTCCCAGACTTAAAGGAGAAACTTAAGGGAAGGTGGTATTGCTCGCTTCAACTGGCAAGCGGAAGGGAATTGAAAAGGCGGAACGAAAGTCTTCTAAGAACTGCACAGTGATAGGACCAGGGGCAACACACATGCAAGTTGGAACATCAGAAATTCTGTTTAGCTATTAAGAGAAAATAATTTTTTTACGATAAAGGTGATCAGACATTGTATCAAGTTGGGTACAATGAGGCTGGGAAATCTCCATCCTTGGAGATATTCAAAATGTCATGAGCATGCGCAACCTGATTTAACAAGAATTTGCTATGGGTGGGAGGTTAGATCAGATGACTTACAAAGGTCCCTTCCAGACTAAAGTCTTCCATGATTTCCTTTGGTCAATAGAAGACTATTGTTTGCTCTTCATACAAATTAAGTCCCTTGTGTTCAGAATCAAAAAATTCTGTTCTCATCCACCAGCTGTCTCCTCTTAAGCTGCATCAGAAGGCCCAGGGCATTCTGAATAACAGGGCTGTCCTTGAGCCCCTTTTTCTGGTCCAGCACCTGCTGGAGTCACAGGATACCTACAGAAACCTGGAGCCATCTCACACAATGTATATATACTTAAGTCATATGCAAAACACAGTTCATCTGCAGACATGGATCTTGCACATATACCTTCACAAACTGGGCAGTCCTTCACCAGATATATGCACAAAACTTATCAGAAGAAGACTCTGAATCCAAACTATGAACTTTACGTTCTGCAATCAAGGCTAAAAGTAGAAGCATAATCTCTGCCCAGGGAAGTTGTGGAGTCACCATTCCTGGAGGTGTTCAAAAAACGGGTGGATGTGACAGTTCAAAATATAGTTTAGTAGTCATAATGGTATTGGGCTGATGATCTTAAAGATCTTATATTACTTCAGAAATTACAGAATGTCCATTTGTTGGAGGTTGAATTATAACATTTGCAATATGCTACTTTTACTTTTTCATTGTCCATATGACCTGAAGTTCCCTAGACCTGAATCTTCAAGAAACAATACTTTTTTCTCTCTCTGCACTCAGAAACTAATTTAATTTGAAATGGATGGAATTTGTTACAATTAAAATAACAATGGAATAAAAAAAAGGGAGTTGCTAAACAGGAAGCTCATGCATTCATAATTTCTAGATTTGTGATATCTTTACATGTGGGGAACCCAAAATGATCATATTGGAACTAGTTTTCAAAAAGATCTTCGGACTCAAATTACAATAATCTGAATCTTGCCTCACTGCTTCGACTGAAATTAGGCGTTCACAAACATTCTGATATGGATGGTACAGATACCTTAAAATACTTTACACAAACAGAGCAGAATGCTTAGAGAGAAGGTCCCTAAACTAGCAAAGAGAAAATCCGCACACACCTGCTCATAACAATTTTTATTATTTTTTTCTGGGATAGGCCAACTACAGCACGTATTTAAAATTTTGTCTGGTTAGTCCGTATGACAGGCAAAGATAGGTCTGAGAATGACTTCAGGGTCTAGTGAATGATCTCAGATGTTTGTGCATTTTAGAAGTGCCAGAAACATGTGTCTTGATGGGATTTAGATGTTGCAAGTACAAGGCGGGCACAGGAGAGGATCTGTGAATACCTACAGACATGTATGGTGATTGTGAGGCTCCTTCAGGTACAATTCATTAATAGGAGGCAAAAAGACTATTTTTCTCATGAAAAGATTTGTTAATTCACAGTGCAGACCAATTGGAAAGCAGACCTAAAAAGCTATGCAACTGGTTTTGCAACCATAAGATTAAATTTAAACGAGAAAAAAGGCATTATTTGTCTTATGATTTCTGAATTTGTGGGGTTCATTTAGTTCACATTTTCAAGCTTTTCTGTACACCTGTGACCAAAGAAATTGAATTTTCTCAAATGAAAAGAAAGCTGAGAATCTCACTTAACCTCATGATTTTGCAAGCTAGGTATGGAACACATAATTCTTTCCTTCTTCTCTATATTTTCATAAACTTTTACCTGATGATCCTGATTCTTATCGCAATCTCTTGTAGTTTTTGACTGTAGTATTGACTGTAATTGAGCTAGACCACTTTATACTTCATCCCAAATTTCATCTTCAAAGCAAACTTTGTTGTTTAATCTTGTCTCACTGATTTTCTGATTGATCATTTCTAATCTGGTGTCATGTTCTTTAATTGTTCATGTTCTTTCCCTTCAGGATGAATTGTTTATCATTTGGACATGCTCCAAAATGCATAGACACTTTTTAAAGATTGTAGATAGCTCATAGCATTAAAAGTAACCATCCCTGAGAAACATGCTTCACTTTTCTCACCTTGCCTCCTGCAGAAAACGCTCTCAGCTTTCAGAGCCTTTTCCCTGAATATGGTCTTCATTCTTCATGAAATTACCCAATCATTGCTTGCCACAAGTATGTGGTCCCACGTTGGTCTGGAACATATAAAAGGTTATTGTATTACATAGTTATTTGTGACCTGTAAAATTGATACCAAGTTTATTATAGTTCAGCGAACTAGGTTTCGGATTTCAGACATTATTAATCATAATAGAAAAGAGTGTAACAGCAGGAGCACGTCTGACGGAGGAGACTTCAGACTGAGATTTGTCTTACATGTAGGTTGAAGAACAGTTAAAACTATCCATATTTTAAGCGGAATTCCTAACTTGTGAGATCTCTAGTTCCTTACATTTTGTCTTCAGGCTTCCAAAAACATAAGGAGACTTATGTCCTTGGAAGCTTAGCATTGTTTTTATCCGAGAAAAAATATAAATGAATGATAAATAAAGCTCAAGATAGACAGACAAACAAAACTCCCAGGTCAGGAGTTCCTTATTTGCACTAATTGTTGAAACAGCTTTGCAAAACTGAGATTTATGAAATACTAAAGGATAGATACTGATTAAAGTTACCAGGGTAAACCGGAATTATTCCTGTGATGTGAACATGAAAACAGAATCAGAGTTTATGGGAAATCAGTTGCCTAGAGATGGTTGATTTCCACCTCGTTGAAAGTTATGAGCATAAATCGAACACTTGAGCAGGAAAAGGCCCAGACACAAAAGGAGAGGGACTCATGGCTTGTTCTTCTTCCAGCACTGTTATAGAAGCAGTTAGAAAAAACCAAAACTCTGTGAAAATTAAAAAGTGTACTACAACAAGTAGTGGGTTTTTTCTTATAAAAAAAATATATATTCGTATGACTCCTAGGTAAATTCATCAAATAGAAAATATCTAAGGAGCTGTGGCTCACCCAAGAGCTCCATTAATGCCGTGTTGTGGGGCAACAGCTCTGCTACACTGGCAGTAAGGTGCAACAGTGAAATCCTTCACTGCACAATAACACTGAGGCCAGCAGCCAGGAAAAGAATCACCAGACACTTAGGTAACTCCAGCTTCTAGTTACAGTACTAGAGGCTAAGATTTTGGAGAGAGACAAATTTTTTATTCCCCAAAGGCACAGGCTAGCAGAAAGGCAGAAAAACTTTCTCAGTGAGCAGATACCTTTAAAGATGTTTTTTTGACCCTGTTTATGAAATATGTGGTACTCACCATGTAATTCCCAGGATCTTTGTAGAGACAAAACACAGCATGCTCATTACCGTGCTGCTATGCCTTCATGTAGTTTGGGTCACTAGAAGGGTCTTCTGCGTATTACGAAGGGGGTCAGGTAGTCTGCCTTTGGTACTTTAAACTCACGCTTAAATTCAAGCCTGGTATTAGTCTTATTGAAGGCAGGAGGCAACCTTTTATAGAGTATTTAAACACCTGAGCTTTGCAGCCTTCCTGCAAACACAAACATCAGGCAGCAGTGAAAGTGAATCATTAAAAATTATTTGCCCAAGTCTCTTTGAGAGCTCAAAGACAATGTGTTGACACTACAAACACAGGACTGAAGGAAAGCAAAACACAACCATTTATACTGTGTTTCTTTACTCTGTCAGATCCTCCAGACTCTAGAAGCTCTTAGAAACTGCCAATTTATTTTGGGGGTGTTCAGGGATATTCAGTACTGATAGCAAATAATTTTGCATAAAGCTTAAAATCCTAGTACATAGTGTAAGACTAAATCCCCAGAGTACCTCTCAGCTTTGAACAGTGCTGCTTAGGAAAAGAAGTGATTGCATATGCAAGAGAAAATCAGAAATAAAACCCATCTATGCTGAAAAACGGAATAGCAAATGGGGAGATAAATAATACCCTGCTTCAAAGTAAATCTTGCTACACAAATCCTGTAATCACTGTGAGAAAAAGGGATTATGTAAATATATTTGGTGATTAGCAAAATTACATATTCCAAATTATTTAATTTCATTATCCACTGAAAGTTACACAAATAAATACCTACTCTACCTGCATTTTACCCATCTGCCTCCATGTCATTTTTGACAATTCTTATCTACAAGCTAGACAATGTCTGACACAAGTAATGGGGTAGATTCTCTTTAACAAACATTTGTAATATGTGTTCCACGAATGATTTCAGAGCGAAAAGGACAGATTGATTGTTAAAATATGTGAATGAGAATCAAGAAATCTTGACACTACCTGCACTTTCTTATTCAAAACAAGATATTTCTTTTGGTCTCATTTTTGAGGTGTGCAAAATGTGCTGGCAGCCTGCCCACAGCTCCTCTTGGTCAAAATGTACTACCTCATTCATCGGTGTACGACACCAGCAAGCGATAAAAGATGGAGAAGGGGAGGAAGGCTGTGAGGCATGGCAATAAAGACATTTGTCAAGGGTGTAGCCAGGTAGCCTAGGCCAGAAATTAAAAGGGACACCTTTGCACCTTTCCTCCATTGTAAGAAAAGGACAAGGAGCCCAAATATTCAAAGGCACTCTGTCAGCCTCTGGGGAAGCTATAGTGAGAGAAATAAAATAGGAATTATAGATGGACCTAAACATCTCATATTGCTTGGTTCAACATGGGTAAGATTCTTTTCTGTTAAGAAGAGAGTTCCAAATTGAAGAACTTAGCACGGTAATAACTGTGTATGAAAGTCCAAGTCAGTTAACTCTTTCCAGACATGTGTGGTTTCGGTGGTGACCCAGGGATGAACGCAACAACCTCCAGTAGCCAGATGAAAACTATATGTGATCCTTCTGACAAAAGAATCTACTTGGAATCTATGACGAGACACTGTTGTAATTCACAACTTTATTGTTTTAAGATGCAAAATAAGAAAAAGTACTCTCAGATCTGACAGAGGGAGCCAGAGCAGCTGTCAAAATAAGCCAAGGAGTGGTGCAAGACAGAGCTTGCAAGAAAAAAGGACAGCCTAACCAAGCAGGGAACAGTATGTGGCTGAGGGATAGGAGGCAGCTGGGCCTTCAACAAATGATGAACTCTCCTGAGATTCAGTCCTGTTACCTGGAAAGGCTTGAAAACCTCTAAGTGAAACTGAAAATAATATGGGAAGGGAAAGTAACCCAGAGTTTAGCTGTTTTCTCTCTAGAGGAAAAAATACCAAAGTTATTATGCTTATGGTTTTATCTTAAGCCTTAACTATCGTTATTTTGTTTGCCTACCTGTTAGAAATCATAGAATCCTAGAATTGTAGAATGCCTTGGGTTGGCAGGGACATCTCCCACTAGATCAGGTTGCTCAATGCTCCATCTAGCCTGGCTTTAAACACTTCCAGGGATGGAGCATCCACAACCTTCATGGGCAACCTTGTCTCCCTTGATTACAGGCATTCTTTGTTAGCCATTCTCTTTGGGTTTTTGTTTTGTTGTGGTTTTTTTTTTTTTTTTGTCTGGGAGTATTTTACAACAATCTGAGATCAGATGAGGTCTGGGGATAAGGATTTGCAAGTGAGGCCATAAAACTTGAATCTGATTCTTGATGCTGACGAATAAGTCACACTGAAGGTGAAATGAGTATGTTCAACACTTGCAAAGTCCCATACCCAACAACTGAACAGCAGTCTTTACTGAACATGTCCTTATGGCAGCGCCACAAGGCAGCAAAGCATCTTGTTGTGGTGACAGGAGCATGGAGAGAAAGGCAAACTCAGAGAGATGTCACTGTAGTGTAGGGGAAAAAAAACAACACTGCCTTGTATTCAGAAAATACTCCCATCACTGAAAGACTCTTCATTTCCAGCCCAAACTCCCATGAAAATAAATCACGGGGAGAGTCTAACAAAGAGGAAATGAAACTTGAAGGAATTGTGATTGAGTTTTGATTCAGCCAGATAATTTCTGTGGTATTCTACCCTGTACCTAATTCAGTGGTACTTCAGATCATTGCCAAGAAAGGCAGTCTTCTTCTCCTCTCTTTTTTCCTCCCTCTACACCATAACCTGCATTATGTCTTCTTCCCTCTGTGAGCTCAAATAGGTACACAAGGAGATTTCATGGAATTATTTTTTTTTCATTTGTGTGTATGGTAGGTTATTTTTCTATACATCAGCTGGACAAGCTGACTGACACTTCAGCTTCATCTTGAGCACATGGGAAGCTGTAGAAGTGTACAGCTGGGGACAAAAAACAAAAGAAAAAATCACCTCGGGGTGCACTGGCAAGTCATGTGAGTTTGAAACGTTCATTGGGTTAGAGATCATATCCCTCCTGTTTACAACTTCTTCTCAGTAGGACAGAATTAGTATTTTTTCCTTATATATAAAGAGATGGATAAACCACAACTCCGTAACAATTATGGACCGCTAAGCAATAAGGATAAAAGTAGAAAGTAGACAGTGGACGGATACTACTTTTCCCCAGGGCCTTTCAGTTTACCAGAGCTCTTGTTTGACTTTTTGATTTATGACTTTCCACAGATGAATTTTCAATATTTTTTTTCCCCCAGAATGAAGCTTGGTAAATAAGATTTCTTACCTGTCTGCAGTATCGATATTTAGGGGGATTAAAAAAAATAATAAAAGAGAGCAAAGAATTATCCTGAATCAAGATGAAATCTCTAACACTGTACAAGAGGTCTAAAAAAAGAACTCAACAAATAAGAGAACTTTGGAATTACTATATTTCACTTGGGTTTAGTCTTGTCAAACAGAGTCTATCAGCCAGCCCCTCTGAACTCTCCTTCATTACCACAGAGAAAATGTAGATGCTGTGCCAAGGTCAAACACTTGTCTTGAGAGCAAAATCTCACTTTTCACTGCATGAACTACATCCAGTTTAGAAGTCTAAGTACCCAATTCTAAATATTCAAGTTCAATTACTCATTTTCTAATCAGTCACTAAATATTTAATGTGCATATTCTCAAATATAATACACAACTAGCACAACATTAATATTAATATAGGTTTAATGTAGAAGAACAAAATTAAACAAGAGAAAAGAAATCAAGTTTCCTCCACCTCCAACTCCATTGGGGATAATGCTAGTCAATGTAATCTGATCCTCTGATTCTTGCCACACTTTTGCTTTCCAATCAGAGCCTTTCTCACAGTGTTCAGGTCACTTTGCTTGCAAGTATCTAACCAGAAAGCTGCTGCAATGATTATTCCCTAATTTAGCACTTCCCAAGAGCAACAGCACATATCTGATGCCCTTTATTAAGGCACCATGCTGTCCTCTGTCAGTCTCCAATCCCAGTTTCCCAAATAGTCTTTACCCCTCTCTTGCTCCTTAGCTCTTAGAATTGAATGTTTGGGAAAGAACCATGGCCAGCACACTTGAGAGGAACCATACTGACCTCCGTCCTCTGAAACCGCTATTGCTTGGGAGAAACTCAGCTTAAATATCCCTATATTGATGCCTAAGGTTAATACTGTACTTACATTTATTACAAGCTTATAAATTTAACCTTTAAAAAATGAAATAATTTGTTCTCAGACAGCTGAAAAACAGCTTTCAAAATCCTGAATGTATATAGTTCTTACTCTGAGGATGGAAACGTGTTTTGTTATTACAGAATTTTTGCAGACCTTCTAAAACACATCTGATGGGTCAACAGGAGAATACAGACACTCGAAACTTGGACAGTGAAACATGACTTGCAGTCATGACTTCATGTAATCCCAAGTAAACCTGTTTTAACTTTTCCATTTTCCAGAAGTGTAAAATGTCATTTCCATACTCAATGCTCTTCCTACTTGACCTTTAAAGGAACCACAAAAGCCCCACTGACATACAACATGTGTGGAAATTGTTTAGAAATTTCCACTAAATTGTCAATCAATTGTGGGGATTAAAAAAAAAAAAAAAGAAAAAGAAAAAAAGAACATATATATTTGTGTGGAAAACGAATCTGAAATACCCACATACTTATGTATGTTTAAAGAGCTATTTACATACAAACCCACAAAGCTTCAAGAGGAAGTATTTCCATATTGCATGTAAAAGACACAGCTGTAATTTATAAAACTGCCAAATTGTGTATTGATATAATCACAATTAATTAAAGTGGAAGAGAATATCTCTCTCAGAAAATAAAATTGCTCCTTTAAAGATATCAATTCTCTTAAAGTACTACTCTTATAGTTCATTTATAATTAAATAATTTTTATAGCTTTCTTAACTATATCACACCCTATTTCACAGTTTTTCTTTCTTATAATATCTAATCATGCAATTCCTATAATTCATAGTTTAGAAAATTTTAAGGCCAGGAAGAATCAGTAGCGTAGTTTAATCTGAATACTGAATAACCCACGTCATGGAATTTTGTCCTGTTTTTTCTGTAACTTCTATCACTGTTTTTACTAAACTTTTCTGAAGAAGTAGTATCTCAGCTTCTTTTAAAACAGTCATACTGTGGAAAATCTACTGGATTATTTAACAATCTCTTGACAGTTAAGGAGTGTTCAAGTCTTTATTAAAGCACTTAATTTTAGGTCTCCACTGGTGTGCATCTGTACGAGGGAGGAATACAGTCTTAAGAGATCTAGTTATCACTAACAGTAGACCGCCTGTGTATAATTTATGTCTTCTTAAAGTGGACACCTATATTTGACCCGCTGATTGACTCCCAGGACAACATTATCCTTTGCTTGCATTTACAGATTTATTTGAATAGGGTTTTCTTTTCTTCCACTTTTATATTCTTTCCTTTGCTATGGTGGCTGCAGTGTCCTTTGAGAAGACCTGTGTTACCCAGAACTTTGTAAGTCTGGCAGGTTTGACACAATATCCATGGGAGATTCATCAACTTTCAGACAAATATCTATAAGCTGGGTAAGAAAATGTCAAACTCTTCTAGACTTCTCCATGAAGAAATCTTAGTCAAGCCCAGGATTTCCATTGACCCTGCTGGGAGTTCAGACATATAGATCACATAAGCACTCTAGAAGTCATTTGTTCTCATTTTGAGCTGAATTTCCCTGTAATTTAATTTATTCTTTAAAGTGCATTTTCTTTCCATTTAAATTTATTGGGCTTTATCTTCAAAAATTAGGTTGTATTGTGCTTTATTTCGGCGCAAAATAGGTCACTAAAAATAGAATCAGAAAATTCATCCTTAAATAAATTTGGACCAGGTTTTCTCTTAGGCCATAATTTCATTATTGTTCTTTTCTCCAGCTGCCCTATGGCCTCCAGACAGCTATTCTTGTATCCACAACAAATAAATAGATATGCTAGGTGAATACAAGTTAAAAATCCAATAGAGAACACCACTCTTCACAATAGAGTGACTGCATTGCTGACAAAGGGAAGAGCTATGAATGCCATCTGTGAGGAACTACTAAATTAATGTCTCAGTCTGGAACCTAAACAGGCTGCAGCCACCTGCCTGGCACCTGTCATGTTGGTCTGGGGCTGACTCAGCACTTTCCTGAGCCCCCTGTCCCATTCCTGCATTGGTGGAGGTATGGAGACGGGTAGGACTTGGAGCTCTGGCTGTAAGAAGCTGGAAGAGGGAGGAGCGACCCCCTTAGAAGCCCCCACCATCCTTAAGATCCACAATTTTCCACAAGGAGTGAACAACACAATGTGGTGGGAACTTGACTCTATAAAAGGTGAGAACTCTGGGCAGTTGCGTGATTTTCTCCCCCCACAGGAATATAACTGCCTGTGCCGTGGTCAGGATCATCATAGGATCCAAGGGTGGTGATCTTTCTTTTCTTATCACTTTCCTTTCTCTTTCTAGTCTTAACAAAAGGCTATATATGTCAAGGCTGGTTCTTTTGCTCCCTAATTGCTTTTTGTTGTGAGGTGTGTTGATTGCACTAAATGGACAATTGAAACACATCGTTGTTAGTTCTTTGTTGACTGATAAATAAAACTAGTGTTAGGATCCTCTGTGTGATTCGTCTTAATCCTTGACTGGAAATTGGTGAACCTGAAAGGTTGGGATGTGACACCATCTACCCAGACTTATGTAAAGCATTTGGTATGGTCCTCCACACAACTTTCCTACCACTAAGCTGGAGACACATGGGTTTGATGGATGGACCATTAGATGAATAAGAACTTGACCAGATATCTATGTCCAAAAAGTCAGTCAACGGCTCAGTGTCCAAGTGGCAAATAGAAATGAGTAATGTCCCTCAAAGGTCTGTACGGGGACCAGTACTATTTAAAGTCTTCATCAGTGACGTAGATAGAAGGATCGAGTGCACACTCAACGAGTTTGCAGATGACGCCAAGTTGCATGGTGCAGTTGGCACATGGGAGAGAAAGGATGTCATCCAGAGGGACCCTGACAGGCTTGAGGACTGGGCCCATGTGAACATCTTGAAGTTTAACAAGGCCGAGTGCAAGGTCCCACACTGGGGTCAAGGCAACCCCCAGTATCAATACAGGCTAGGGGAAAGGATTGAGAGCAGCTCTGCAGAGAAGGGCTTGGGGGTACAGGTGGATGAAGAAATGGACATGACCTGTGTGCTTGCAATCCAGAAAGCAAATGGAAGTGTGGCCAGCAGGTTGAAGGTGGGGATTCTTCCCGTCTATTCTGCCCTCAGAAGACCACACCCTGTGTACTGTGTACAGCTCTGGGATCCCCAGTACAGGAAAGACATGGATGTGTTACAGCAGATCCAGAAGAGAGCTAGAACATGCTTTTTGGGAAGAAAGTGTGAGAGGGTTGAGGTTGTTCAGCCTGGAGAAAATACGATTCCAGGGACACCTTATTGCAGTCTTTCAGTACTAGAGCCTAGTACTGAAGATCTAGTACTAGAAGACAGAGAGAGACTTTTTGCCAGGGCATTTAAGTAATACGACAGGATTTAAATTGAAAGAGGGTATATTTAGATTTTATATAAGGAATAAATTTTTAAAGATTAGGGTGGTGAGGCACTGGAAGAAGTTGCCTAGAGAAGATGTGGAAGTCCCTTCCCTGGAAGTGCTCAAGGCCAGGCTGGACAGGGCTTTGAGCAAACTGCTCTAGTGGGAAGTGTCCCTGCCCATGTCAAGGGGTTTGGAACTAGATGACCTTTAAAGGCACCTTCCAGCTCAAACCATTCCATGATTTTATGATAATGTGAAGGAACAGTTAAAAATGAGAAAGGGCTCTTTAACATGGCAGACTACTCTCTTACGTGAGTCTGTTTCATGCGAATGCATATTATATTCCTTAACAACACACAGCAGTGTGAAAAATACTCAGCATGTAAGTGGGAAATTGGCCTAGAGAAGGGAGAAGACCTCTAGTTTTCCTCAGATAAGTCTAATCTGATTTGTCAGCTTAAAAGAAAGGCAAAAAATGCACACAATGAAAACCAAATTGTGTCCTCAGATGGCCAATCATAAATACCATTGGAATATTAAAAAAAAGTAACAATGTCAAATTAACTTTATACTGTGAAATATTGGGAGTAGAAAGAAGAACAGAGGTTTTTGTATTGTGTTTTTATATTTTACTGCTCTCCTGCTCCCTTCTGTCTATGCTTAGTCTGTTTCTCATATATTTTTCATAAATAATGCTTTGAAAGTACAAATATGTCTCCATTTAGTCAACTGTTCTATCACTCAGTGAAATGCCCACCCCAGAAGGGGAATCAGGAAAACGAAAGGAGGCCCGTGGGTTGAAACTGAAGCGTTTAATATATTAAAATAGTGATAAAAGGAACTAAAATGAATGCTAATACTAATAGAAAGTACACAAAATTATACTCAGCCCATGTGGTGGTGGTGAGTTGCGTACTCCCAGCAGTGAATGCTGGATGTCAGTACTGGGAGCATCACAGATCCAGCAAAATCTTGATGGTTACAGGAGACAAGGGAGCAGGCTTTGGGAGAAGAGTGATGGATGAGATCCTCCAGGGATGGCTGCCTTCAGAAAGAGACTGTTCCCTGTAAACTTTCTAATTTATGTTTACAATGTGGAGTACTTCCATTGGCTGACTTTGGCCGGCTGTCTTGGCTTTCCTTCCTCCCAGCTTTAGCACCTGGCTAAAACAAAACTGCTAAAGATCTTGATCACTGTGGAGACTCCCATACCATGGCTGGCCACAGGTGAAAACAAAGTGTCTTATCAACTTTGTTCTCACTGAATCAGGTGCTACATCTTCTCAAAAATGCAGCTTTCCTGAACAGAAAACTGATTCTATGATTCTATTCTAGCAAAATCAGGATAAAACACCAACATTTTCACTTTTATTATATTTTTTTTACTTTTTATATTTCTAATCTTCTTGTCTCCCTTTTCATCTTACAAAATGTGCTTACTATGAGACATGTAGCTAACCAAACACAATATTTCACATACATAAAGACTGCATATCAGAAGCCTGTTACGGGTTACCTGGAAGATAACACATTTAACACAAGTGACTGAAGGATATGCATAGTTGTCCATTAAAAATAATAATAGAAAAATAAACTCCTCGTTTTAAGCACTGAGAACAAAATAAGAGTGGATGCATGAAAAATTTTACATTAAGGGATAAAATTCATACTCAGTGGCATCTGTTCAATTGGTGAGACAGATGCCAAGGTGCTCTCTCTTTCTGTGTGAAGGTCCAACAGCATGCAATGAGCATTGTCAGAATGAAAGGAAAGCTGAGCCATGCCTTTTCCATCTCCTTTGAATGGTCAGAATGCTACTTTCACACAGGTGTTTGTTAAGGCACAAAAAATTTTAAAAGTGCATCAGTTACAGTCACCAAAAAGCCAGTTTCTGATGCTTGGAAAGTCCTGACATGCTGACACCAAATCCCAAAGAATGGAAAACAACGAAGAGAAGCCAACAACACACTTTATCTGGCAAGACCAAAAAGTTTAGAAATGGTGAGAGAGCTGATTTAGAGAAAGGAGACTATCAGTTCTACAGCCTAGATTCCCACATGGATGTAGAGGTTATTCACAGAATTAAGATGAGTAAGTGATCATGACATGGCATGTGCCTAAGGTAAAGAAAGTCCTCTCTTTGTATCCATACTTGAATATAAATTTCTGTATTGGAATCCAATATAGTCCCTTAATGCCAGTGCACCTCTAGCCAACAAACTATGAAACTATTTCAGGTGTAGCTTCCAGTTTTACTCTGCAAGCAAATATGTATCTTACACAATCACACTGCATCACACAGAGGCAACACATGCACACCTGAAACAGCACCACTGTCATCCCTTACATAAAGCTGAACTAAAGAGATTTCCAGCAGATTCAGAAACTAAAGTAGCCCTACTGTAGTTAATTTACCTGGATTTTGACTAAGGCTTGAGGGCAAGCACCCTTTCTTTTTTAATAGTCAGAGGAGGTGTAACTTTATTTGTGTATTTTCAATATTTTCTTACATAGGCTTGCCCTCACTGCATTAACAGCCTGCAGTATTAAGACCTTCTAGAGCTCTAAGGTGTGTTATAATAACAAAAGTGACCCACCAATATCTAATAACTCTCAGACTGGAATTCAGAGGGAAAACAGTAACATTATGCCATGAGCAGTTTTCATACTCTTTATCCTTGGGTTTATTTGATAGTTAACTTGACAGTCATTGTCTGATTCCTCTGCAAGAAAAATACCATAAATAAAATTTGACATTCAGTAAAATGTGAGCAAAAATCACCTTATAAGCATCATTTGAATTCTAAGCAAATTTCCCGTCTCTTGACATTACAGACAAAAATATAACTGTATTGAGAATGCCCTTGAGGATACATGAAAAATTGGCAACTTCTGAAAATGAAGTGTGAAATATTTTAAGAAAACAGATGTGCCTTTTTCTGATGCACTGAATGATATTGAAATATCATCAAGCTGTAGACTGATAATTAGCTTAATATAGAATTATAATATTTTAATAGATACATAAACAAGTGTGCTGAAGAACCAAACACACATGCTGGACAATAGCCTGTCTCCATTCTGCTACTTTATCTTGATTTTTTCAGAAAGAAAGACACATGCGCAATCTCTGATTCAGTGATCCAAAAGCATCTCTCTTCAGTGTGCCTGTTTCATCCTCCTGCATGTTCACTTTGAAGCAGCTGTACATGGAATGACTCACGCACTAAGGAGAAATACCACGGCTGAAGCTCTGCTTCTAAACCATTTCTCTTCAAACAATGACTTTAGTCTTTATGTTTTCTCATCCACTCAGATTTCCATTCATATTTCACAAACTCCTCTTGTTTCTATTTCTTAGTATAAATCAGGTGTTCTCCGACTGTTTTCCAATACATGCAATTCAGTAGAAAGAGCATCCAGCAGAAAGCTCCCTGCCCTATTCACAGGAGGTGTCTTTTCACCCTGTCTTCCCGTTTGATTCATGTTGTTGTAACTACAGAATTTGCAGCCATCCAGAAATACTGTTCAGTGAGCCTTTAATGCCTTTTTTATGTCTGTCCAGATGTGATTTAAAGGCTGCAAACAAGGAGAAACATGAGATTATGGCCAGACAGTTTCAAGAAATTAAGTTAATGCTATTTTAGTAAATTACTGCCCCTCGAATTGAGATGGTGTATTTGACTTTGAGTATCCTCTAAATGCTTGGCTTCATTTAAAAATCTTTAGTGCTTCTCTGGGTCTGTATAAGTAAGTGGTATTTCAAATCAAAGGCTTCAACTCTTGGATTCATGAAATTAGGAAAGCAGACATAGATGAATACTAGTGTCAGTCCTTTCCATATTTTCCACCTTTAACTATGCTCACACCTAACCCCTGTTAATCTATCCTTCTCTGAACATCCCAATAAAAGATCAGATCAGATCTGTTCTATTTACTTTTTCTGAACAACAAAAATATTTTTGTGGATAAAGACCAAAGGCATATTAAAAAATCCACTCCTTCTATACTAATATGTACAAATTTGGTTTTAAAGGCACAGTTTCAACCTGAAGAAAAATATTCCTATTTTTCTGGAGCTCAGGAGAGAAAGTTTGGAATCTCTTCCCCAGGGCTCTAAAGTAAGTTTATCTTCTTTGAAAATCTTACAATGAGATTCCACTTACCAGCCAGCAGTTATTTTAATTATCTTCAAGTGTAGAACTGAAATAGAGTAGCTGCTGTGCTGGGTGTCCCTGATGTGTGCTTCATCTGATTTGAAAGTGTTTGGCATCTCTAGAAAACTTGAGGAGGCAAAGATCTCTACAAAATAAATAAAAAGATAGACAGATAGATAGATAGATAGATAGATAGATAACTAGATAAAATGTTCTAAAAATTAACTTAATTCAGAATTAAGTTAGAACTTGTTAGAGTTCTTACAAACAAAAAGGCACTAATGAGTGGAAAAACCTTTCACAAGAGATGATGTACAGTCTACCTTATTCTATAGTCACTTCTAAGAATCTTTGCTGACTCCCAGAGGACCTTAGCATTGGCCAGGCACAGATCTTTCACATATTTTCAACTCACTATTGTGGCCCATCTCCTACTCCAGAACCCAGCAGATCAGATACAGCTGCTTGGACAAGCCGTGGTGTGCCAGCTGGAGCATCACCACCTCTTCTGACAAAGCTGACATCATCCCACAGTCCAACAGGCAGTAGCTCACACACTGGATCAGAATCCCAGTCTACACCAATTTTCATCACAATAGTTTTCAAAAACAGAGCTGGTATCTTTGTTTTTCGTGGCCTTCAGTTAGTCACTTAATCCCATTTTGAACTCATTAAATCTTGCAACATCCATGACATCCTATGAAAACGAGTTCCACAACCCAGCTACACGTTGTGTGAAAACCCAGCTCAACACCTGGTTTTGTCTGCAGGTTTCCCTTTGATGCCCCCTAAATTTCATACTGGAAAAGCAAATGATCATACACCCTGTTTATCTTTTTCATACTACTCATGGTTTTGTAGATCATTAACAAAACTCCCCCTAGAAGTCTCTTTTTCTAGGTGGATTAGTCCGTGCCTCATTTTGAGGCAATATATCTCTGTCTTCCAGATGGACACTAACTCTCCCACCATATTGTAACAGGACCCTTAGTGTCTTCCATGGAGCTGGTGACCATACCAGCAGCTAGATAGGTCAAACCAAAGTCTTCCAGCACCAGTAAGACGTTCAGTATTCTGGCACTTGTGGTGTTTTGTATACCCAGCCTAACAGGAGCATTAAATATTGCCTCTTTATACCAAGTCTAGTCATTACCTTCAGAAGATCCAGACATGACTCTGTTGATGGAGCACAGGTACCTGTCTTACACAGATGACAAACTTTCATGGCCACCTCTGTAAACAGATTTACAACCGAGGTGTAGCTTTTCCCTGGCTATCTCTCTGGTTCTTCTTCACAAAGCCACCCAAGACCCAAAGGTCTTGTGTCCAGCTGATATCAGGCTGTTTGAACACTGAATCCATGTCTGACCGCAGTTGAGTCAAGCTGCGGACAGGCTGCCTGCGCAGGACATTCGTTGCTGAACATTGATATCATGGACTCCTGTCTCTGTAAGGTAGACACTGAGGGATTTTGTAACCTCGCAAATCTCAGCTCTCCAAAGCTTCCAAATTCATGCCTCCTGCTGACACTAGCTCGTTTAATAATACTCCTTGACTTGTTCATTCCCCAGGTGCAAAAAAAGGGCAACACCTTTGCAGATCTGGTTAGCACTAATACACAGCGTAACCATAGCCTGTTGCTTCACCTTTCCAGCCTCTGCCATCATTTCTCCTGCAAGTTGATGCCTCTTTTGCAGTGGGCATGCTATCTCTTGCCTCAGCCTGAGAGGGTTAACCAAAGTTTACTGAAAGTGTCTGAAACTATAAAGAGGCTCCTGAAATCTGAATTCATGTTTATTCAGAACCTCTTCAAATGCGAAACACTTATGTAAAGCCCTGCAGCTCTGAGACTCAATTCGGATTGCTTAAAATTACCTGAAATTATAAGAACAGAGTAAAGCTCCAACTTTTAAAGCTTTTTAAGATCAAAGAGTCAGCCTTCACCCTTTACAGCTTGTCACTTTCAAACCCTGAAGTAACAATCAAAGGGCATCTTTTCCCAAGCAGTTCTCTAATATCCAGAGTACATAACTGTGCTGCAATAAAAATAGGTGTGGAAATGTATTTGCTTTTTTGTTATATTTCATTAGATGTCTTTAGCTTATAAGAATATGAGCTGAGTTTCCTAAAAAGAAACTCTCCCTCTCTCTTCTGAGATTTCCATTTTCACATGGCTAAAAGGACATTTCCTCCAAAACTGCAAAAACAGGCTTAAAAAATCTGCATTCCTTAGCTCTTTCCAGCTGTGGGAGTGAAAAATGGAGCCAAACTAAAATCAGAAGTCTGTTTAATGGATCTTTATTTTCTGCTGTGACCTTACAAAGCAGACATCTTTCTTGTGTTTCCAGTGTAGCACACCAATCTCTTTCTGCTGGACAGTAATGCCTTGTAATCTTGATCCTCAGGGCTTTTTTCCTCTCTTCCTCTTTTCCCTCCCTATAAGCATTTGATTACAGTTCTCATTTTCCTCCTGCAAAGTGAAAACAACCGGCTTTGTGCAGCAGGTAGGGCTAGCAGCAGTTACTGATAGGTTTGAATTTACTGTTCCCTTTTAAAAATAGAGAAAAATGCCTCTTGCCTGCTCTGACAAACTGGGGACAGTAGGACAGTGTAAGTCCTCATGTCAGACTTCATCAAATCCATTCACAACTGGAGCCTGGATTTCTAACAGTATCTATTGTTGTCCTCTGAAACTCCATTGATGTGATCAGATAGATTTGGTACAACAGAAGGGATTAGATGACACTGGTCACTGAGACAGAGAAGCAGGAGATGGCAGTTCCAGGCAGAGGCCATGCTTCTAATATATGAATCATAGTGAAAAATTAAAGCAGCATTTCAGATTTTGGCACTGTCATTCTTTCTATAGGATAAAACCTTAGCTTTGTACTGCATGGCTTCTAAGGACAAAATGTATTACAATGATATTCTTTGAGAACTAAATGGGTGTTTGGTGAGATCTGGAGAAAGACAAAACCATCAGCATCCCATTGGCTTCTGGTTTCTTTTATCTCCTTTTTGAAAATAAAATAAGGAGTGTAATTCATGTGGCAAGGAGTTAAAAAGTTGTTTTAAATAACATGAAACAACTGAAATGCAGATTGCCTTTTAGCCCAGTCTGCCTTATTACACTGAGAATATTTACACCATTTTAGACTCGTTAGATAGATTTCATCTCCAGGAGGAGAAATATACTCTGTTAGATAATGGTAGCAATCATCACGTACACTGAAGTTCCAATACTGTTTCATATGCAAGCATCTAGCATTTAAGAAACAGTAATTAAGGCCAAATATTCTCTCTGCTTTTGTTTTCCCCACTTGTGTATGCACATTACAATGCAGCCACTAATTATGTGACATACATTATATTAACTGCAAAATACACTAAAATCAATACAGACTATTTTCCCTTACATTTAAAGACATCAGGCAATTTTATAAGACTCCTTCAGCCAAAAGTCAGAGCATTTCTGGAATTTAGTCACCTGGAACCCTGTAGAAAGCTATTGATGGAGAGCCTGAGGTATTTTTCTTTGGTAATCCCACAGGGCTCTGCATCTGCTCTGCATGTCTCTACACCCTCTTCCCTTTGCCTTGGGCCAGTCACTGGATTATGAGTACGGACCTCAATTTCAATTCTGATTGCACTGCCAGGTGCAGCTTCATAAACTTGCCTAATGGCTAAAACTGCTCATTAGTCAGAGATAGGACAGCACTGGCCTGAAGACAGCAGGCTAGAACACACAAGGAAAGCTACCATCTGAGAGCTCCAGAGCCAGAAATGTTCCAATAGAAGCGTTTGTGCTAAGCCCGTCACCCTGAGGTTAACGGCAGAGTCCTGTGCTTTGAGGGCAGACAGGTATCCATGCTTCCTCTGCTCTTCCCAAATAGTTTCCAGGTGGATGTGGTTTGTGGTGATGAGACAACTGTGACATTTCTAAGCAACAATATTTCGCCAGAGGACTGTTATCCTTTCTGTGGGTATACTGGAACCAAGACTCTTAACAACCAGGAAACTAAATCTTTATTCAGGCAGCTAAAGCAATGGCCTGATTTCCTACAGCGTTGATTCCCCTGAAGGTAACAGGAGCTCTGGGCACTCAGCAGGGTTGAAAAACTACCCATTAACTTCTAAATCTATAGCCATTTCACAGCTGTATCCCTGTTTCACACCATGCTGCTCAGTTTTTGTCTGCAAGAGAGAAGATCCTCTGATACAAAATAAGGCAGAAGCTGCTCAGTGTACTGAGCTCTGATCTCCTGTCGCAGTAAATGCTGCCCACATGGCGTGGTCAAGGTTGCCCACAGATTTCCTAGTGCCTCTCCCCCATCTCCCATTCCTGGACCTCACCCATACAGCAGCTAATCTTTCCCCAATAGCGCTGTTGTGTAAGACAAAAAAAAAAAAAGACCATTCTGTTCATTTACATAGAGAATATAAAGTAAAGCATAATTAAACCACATACTACAGATGCACTATAAGAAAAAAAGAGTAAAAACAATTATAGGCTGGCATACTTACTACTTCACATTTAAATAATAATGTGAACTATTAAGTAAACTAGGACATAATCAGCTGAGGTTCATTAACTTATCTCACTGTAGAAACAGAACTACAATTCAATACAATTAGGTACATACTAGTAGGAAACAGCTCTTTTTCCGCACCATGCTGGGCCCACTCTTAGAGATGCTGAAGTCTTTCACCTCCCACTGACTTCTCAGTGAGTGTATGCTCACTGCCTTTCAGGAGACACCCAGCACTGCTCTGGATCCATCTCCTTGCAAAGAAATGGGCACTGAGGATGTCTGTTCACTCTTCTGCTGTTGATAGCCATGGAATCCCCAAAAACCCCACTAAGAACAGGCCACATTCAGCTGAGGTTGCATTACCTGTCCATGCTTAAGGAGAGCAAAAGAGCAAAAATGAAGGTATGTACAAGGAGATATGTATGACATTAGCCTGCATACAGTGGGGGTCTGGCCCAAGAAGACCCAAACTTACTTCAAGCAGTGCATTTTCAGGTCACCTTGAACTCTCGAAAGCCCTGAGAAACTGATTCCAGACCATTTAAAATTATCTGGAAAAAATACGAATAAACCAAATAATAATCTATTCCAGGCTATCTACAATATTTCTTTGCTCATAGTCCATCCTTCAGTAGATTCCGCTCCTCCAACTTTTTTGAATCTCAGAAGACTTTTCTTCCTGTAGAATGGGAAGTCCCTGAAAGTGTCCATAAAATCTTATTACATTATAAGTTAGCCATTTCACTGCAAATGTGGTCTTCCTGATTATGTCTATAGCAGAAAAGCAAACAGGGCTAGGGCCTGATCTCTGAGGGCACTGCTCACAACCATCCAGATGATTATTTTTCCCCTTCAAAACAGAATGTGCCTGGAAAAACCCTCTGTCTGGTATTGTCTCTGGCTTGTCCAAACATGATCTGGTACTCTAGTAGGGGGCACAAACTACACCATGGAAGGTCAAGAATTTAAAAAAATATGGAAAATCACATGTCACTGTTTGACTCAATGTCTTCATCCCATTTATTTGTCCTTGATTTCCCAAGAGCTGGCCAAGGCAGGATTTTGATGAAAGGGATTTGGCTGGAGTTAACAGAAGACGCTGGTAGATTAGAGTGAGCATCTGGAGGATAGTTTGTGATAAATGTCTGAAGATTTTCCCTAACCTTTCTTGAAGAGCTCTGTACTATCTCAATGCTTTTGAATCTCATGTTTCTTCAGCCTTCGTATGAGTTTGATGAGTAGAAACTCTTTTCCCTCTACCATCTGTGTTTAGCAAGGAGATATGTTGTTGCATCAGATGGAGCTGCTGAAGGTCTCCCTGAGACCTCCAGATGGAGAGTGGTCAAAAACTTATGCAAAAGGACATCATTCTTCCTGGACAGCATTTTAATCACAATTTCTATGGGTGAAAATAATAGCATATTGCACAAGACAGTAAAACACACAGCTGCTGAGGGAAAAAAATGCTCCGTCATTACAAGCTAGGATCCATAAATATTACCTATTAACTCTTTAGGTCACAATCCTTACATATCCCTAAAATGCTTTCAGTGATTTTTTCCAGGTTATATGAAGAGATTATTAGTTACAGCTGCCAATATCTTCAAGCAAAGAGACTTGGAAAGAGATGTTCCATGGCTTCTTTACACCAGGTGTCATACAAAAAACTCAGCTTAGGGTAGGGATGGTTTCAGACCTGGGATCTGTGAGCAGGGACAAGAAGAAAGAGCTTAGTCCTAAGCAAAGACCTGTTCAATAAAAACATGGGTCAAACAACAGGTCACGTAATTGCTAACACTGAAGGAAGTCATGTTTAAATTAAATCACTCTGTGTGTGTGCAATTAGGGATCAGAAAATGAAGCTTAATTGTCTAAATACATTCACTCCAAATTTCTCACTTGGATGACTGTACCAGGAAGCTAAAAAGCTGGAACTTTAACTTCATAGAAAATTCCACAAGTATCCTATGCAATTTTCTTCCAGACTGTGGAAAAAAACAAATAAAGGATGGGAAAAAATCTCACTTGGATGACTGTACCAGGAAGCTAAAAAGCTGGAACTTTACCTTCATAGAAAATTCCACAAGTATCCTATGCAATTTTCTTCCAGACTGTGGAAAAAAAACAAATGAAGGGGAAAAAAAAATAATTCCATAATAGCCCACAAAAGAAAATTTAAAGAGACAAGATGTTATTTTTTTCTGACTAGAATATGTAGTTTCAATTAAATCAATACTTCTTCTGCTTCATTTTCAATTTTTTGAATTTCCAAATTAAATATACAATCATAAAACCATACTGAGATTCAGAAAAAAGCAAACAACTTTTTAAGAAATTAAAAGTTTTTTTTAAATTAATAACAGGTAAGCCTTATTCCCAAATGAAAAGTTGTCCCCAAATTGTTGACATAGAATCTCCAGCATAAAAATTATCCTTTGGAAAACCTGTGACCAGAGTACAAGGCTCTTCCCTAAGGTATATATGTGACAGAGTTTGCTTCTATGATTATAGTTTCTGCACTGTGTGTTCTATCTTATACACCAAAGCTCTGTGGGTAAACATAGGAAATCTTAGGTCAAACTGAAAAGTACATTTCAGGAAACTGAAAATAAGCAGTCCCTCTGGGTTGCCATTCTCCAGGTTTTTCTCCAGAGCTGCTTCCGTGATGTCTTGCAAATGGATTTACCAGGACTCCACAGCCCCCTAGGTGATTAAACTACTGAAAACAGGGCAGAATGTTCCATTGCACATGTGTGAAGTCAATTGTTTAATCATATACAACCTCATAACTTTCAGAAGGACGTTATAGGCAATTTAAAATGGGGCAAAGCCCAATTGCTCCTTTTTTAGTCACTGCAGTTTACCATATCCAGATCAAGAGACAGCATTTTCTTTTTTCATCTTTTCTCTCCTTTGTGAGCTTTGCAAAACATTTCAGCTCCCATTATTCACTTTCTACACCCCAATAAATAAGTTAAATTACCTACTCACCTGCACACACAGCTATCTGCCTACTTTTCAACCCTGATCGTACAGCCCTGCACATAATGCAAATCAGCAAAATTAATTTGGTTTCCATTATGATGATAACAAATACATCCTTTATAAAGTGCTTTGAGACGTACTGATGCAAGGCATTATATCAGAGTTAGCATTAACATTTACTATGTATTTATGATTCTTATACCTCTTAAAAATATAATTGATTTTCCTGTTACTAAAATTCTCTGTACACTTGTAAAAATTCCCACTCAAGCATCTCAAAACCAGATGCATTGTTTCTGTTTTTTGGACATTCTAATTAATCTGTTATGTGGTTGTGATTAAAGCTTTTCAGAGTTCTGGTTCTTGTGATATAATCACCATCATTTTTATTCATTTGTTGTTGACGATAGTGACCATAAAGTGGTCAGCAATTTCCAGACATTCATATGGGAGAATAACTGCCCTAAGGACCTGAGAGTCCAAAAAAGAGCTTATTAAAACAGTATTTTTTCTTTTGGATTCACTGAAAAATCTGTATTAGATCCATTCATCTTATGCTTTTAAGATTTTGCTCTGCAGAAGCCACAATATGGGGCTTAGTTAAGAAACGAGCCTGTAAAGCAAGAGTGGGTGTATGCACATGTGCTGTGAAATGCACGGCAGCCTCTGTCTGATGCTTGAAATCCCAATTTTCTGTGTGGCTTAGGTGGAGCACACATTGTTGTAGAAAGAAGATGCTGGTCTTGTGTCGCCGGCAGGCTTTGCTGTCGGTCCTCAAGGGTCCTTTCCAAAGCTATGGGTGTTAAAGCAGCTCGTTTATCTGGAAGAGCACAGAAATAATACCACTCTATAACCCTAGGTCAGCTGTCTGACCTAGGAGAGGATCTTCACTGGCTTTATGAAATCCCTGTGTAAAACACTTCTTAAAAATCAGCCGCCCACAGCTGACCTGCTCTCTCCAGAGCCTGTATCCCCTCAACCACCAGCTTTCAAGACCGTCAGGGGCTAGAAAGGTGTATGCATGTATGTGCATGATTTTTTGATTATAAAATAACTAAGTGGATTTTCCTCTAGTTTTACAAATCTATCCATTTAGTGATCCTACAAAAGATCTCAACCAGGAGCTTTTTTCAGTCTAAGCAAGGAACAGTGGAGAGTAATGACCGAACTTTTGTTAGAAATGTAAATTGTTTGAAACTAGCAAACAGATTATAGCTGCAATTCAAATCAGAGGACAAAGCACATATTTGGGGGTTTCTTCTGATGTTTTCCATTATGTCATTAACATAGCTTTTATTAACCTAACAGCAACTGGGGTTTGAATTTTTTGTGCGGCAGCTCAGAAAATAAAGGTTGTTCCAGAGCAAGCTCAGGTATCTCAAAGCCGTTTTGGGATGTGGTAACAGAAACATCTCAAGTCCATCTTTTTACTCTTTCTCCTTCTGCACACTTGCTCTTCTTAATAAAAATGCACAGCCTAGAAAATGGGAATTATCTCAGACAAATAGATTGAACAGCTTTTGTCTTTTATATTTAGTTGATGTAAATCAGTAGCGTGAGTCCCAGATCTTAAGCAAATCTGGCAGCATTCTCCAGCCTTCTACTATCCCGTGCCTTGTTCTTCTTTAACATACCTGTTTCAAATAACATTGTCTAATTTCCTAAAATTACATGCAATATCAATCAGTAGGAAATTAAAAGAGATTTTGGAAACTGACTTATTTAAGGTTGAAACTACAAAACATATACATTCTCATATATGCTATGTCCACTCTATTTGACACATTTAATTTTTCAAGTAACAATTTTTTTTTCCTAGATAATTTAGATAATACTTCCAGAAGCATTTTAGTCAGGTGCTGAAACTAGTCTGTGGTCTTCCTAACGGGATTTAGAGAGCAGGGATAGCAGTAAACAAAGAAGCAAATGAAATAAACCCCATTAATTAGGGTGAAACAGTAACAGAGCAGTTCTGGTTTTACAGATGGGCAAGATGTCTGATCGAATTTCCCAGGCTATGCAGATTGGCTGCAGATGGTGTGGAAAGTGGTCCAGAACTCAAAATTCATATAATCAAAAACATGCTTAGATCCAAACAAGAATGTTTTCCCATGTGATGCTGTATAGCTTGCAACCTTATCACAAGCATTTGGTAACTTTTCAAATCAAACCATAACACAAATCTCACACAACACAGCATTCAGCAAGGGCTCTCATTAATGGTACTATTATATCTAATAATTCAATAACAGCACAGCTCCTGCAGGCACACTAATTTGGCCTCAAGTTATAATTTCTTATTGAAAATGTCGACTGATAAGTGCATGGGCCAACTGGAGATCTCAAGAGAAGAGCATTCACTGAGTAGGCAGTATATGAGCAACACCTGTTATCATTAGGAACATAACACTGGAAGAACTTTTTGCCAGTGAAAATGTCCTGAGAAATCTACCAAAATATTAACACATTGTACACCTAAAACTCTTAGGATCAGAAACTAAACTTCTGCATAGTTCTTTGATCAAGAAATGAGACTATATTCCTGAAATTTTGTTTGCAATACCAACATATTAGAGAAAAAATGTCTTTTGTAAAGGCAACCATGTAAATATAGTGACTTCTTACTCTCTGCAAGGACACTGAGACTCCTCTGCTAACTTCAGAAGCCAGGAAATAGATGGTTATCCCCTTCAACCCTGCTCATCTTGCAAGATTATAAAGCTTTTTACAAGGATGTTGTCTGAATTTTAATTTGAACAAAATAAAATCATCTTTGAATATCTATTATAGGTCCTTTTATATTATTCTGGTGTGGTAAAGAAACCAAAAAGTGTATGCAAGCTCTACCTATGTTCTTGGCCTGACATAAAAGTTCCTTCCTTCACTATCTTCCTCAGGAAGAATGAGAAAGTATGTTTTGTGCCTGGAGGCAAGTACTGAATGGGATAGAATCCTTCAGTTCTCTTGCTTATACCTATACCTAGACCTGACCTGATCATAACGCACACTAGGACAGCACATACAAAACCTGTTCAAAGAATGTAACTCGCCTAGTGCAGCCTTCACCTCTGCACCAAATCAACTAGATCTAATGGAAGAAAGATTGGGATTGGTCGAGAATCAGGCTTCATGGCTTTGAATAGATGTGCCTCAGACGTCAGCTATGCCTTTGGGCCTTTTTTAACTGCCTCCTTTTTCTCCTAAGAATAAATCAGAGATTCAGTCTTCAAGTTCTGTAATCTTTAAGATAAACATCAGTCAGAAAAATGAGCACACTAGATTATGTAAGACATAGATCACAATAACAAAAGACACAGCAGGACTTAGGTAATTAGCTGGTGTAATGAAAGTTGCTAATTTTTGCAGGAAAAATTTATAAAGCTACTCAAGTCCAAGAATTTGTTGTTGTGTCTATTCCAATAGGCTGGTACTGGATGAAGCTAGCTAGACCTAAAGTAAAGCAAGAAAAGTAATAAAAATGTATTTCATATATTAATTCATATACTCAGTTTCAGTGGAGAATCACATTTATGTAAAGGCAGTGAGCCTTGGCAGAGAGGTTCACAAAGAATGATGTATCAGTGGAAGTTTAATTTTTATATTCCTCTCAAAAGATCTTAATTAGAAGGGAAGGACGAAAGAGATCTTGAAAGAAAATTACCAAAGACACTCTGGGAAAAGAAATGTCATTAAATAAAACCCTATCACTTGGCACTTTAAATTTGAACTTGACAAATGATTGCCTAAAATACAACTGATCAATAGAAATTTTGCACTGAGGCATCTCCATACAGGTCTTACCAGAGTGTACAGCTAGGAGAAAGTCCTTGAGGGGAAAAAAATTAAAAGGAAAAGCTCCATTTCATAATGCAAATTCACAAGCAAGAAATACCTTGTGAAGGTATTTCTATGGGAGAGGGAAAAACCTGTTTCAGAAGTAGCCATCAACTGCCAACCATCAGCTGAAACGCTCCTGTCAGTTTTCATTTCCAGCAGAATCTCAGCTTCTGGCAGAAAGTGAAATTTGATAATTTTCCCTCCAGCTGGGCTGCAGGGCTAAGACACTTGCAACAGGTCTACTTTACTTCCTCCACTGGTTTTGGCAAATTCAGATAAATTTTCTTTCTTCCTAAAACCAGAGGTGAATATGACAACAGCATTCTCAGTCAAAAACTGTGGGGTCATCACTTTCTTTTTCTTGATTCACAACTAGTATTTTTGCAAAATTGAAAACTAAATTTTGAACAGCTCCATGTTTCCCTGGTTGTGGAACTAGGGGAGTTGGAATATTCTTCAATAAACAATATGCAAGTATCTGAATAAGAGACATCTGTGGTATATGACATAGTGCTAAAAAATAATGAAGAATGAGGAAACAGCAGTCACTGCAGCAGACAATCAGGCAGCATGTTAAAAAGGTGAAAAAATGGAAACACATTTTTTGCTCTAGAAGTATTAAACTGAGAAAGTCGTTAATACAGTTCAAAAAAACAAATGGGTTCCAAACAAGATTCCTCATAGTGATGAGGATGGGTTCCTGCTTAACAGAGTGGTCCACATGAACCTTCTTTGCTCAGGAAATCCTTAAAATAATTAATTCCAAAAGCCAGGAAAGCTTCTGAAATGTTTATCTTCTTATTCTGTTTTTTTATCACTGGCTATTATCAAGAAGGAAGATGGAGTGTTGGACTGAACTGGTTTTATAGTTTCTGTGTACGCTCAAAGCAGCAGAAAGTGGTTGGCCAGCTCTGAGGTCGTTCATTGAAGGCAGCTCCAAGAGTTACAATGGAAAGACACGCGAAACCTAAAATCTTAACTTGTTTTTAGCAGAGGCATACCTTCAGCTTTTTAAGGAGAGTTTACATGTATGAATCATCATATATTAATAGGAGAGTGAATATTCCAAGAAGGCAGTTCTGCCTGCTAGGTAGGCTTTACCACTCTTCCTGCTCAAATATCACTAATTTTCTCACTTGTTATTAAAACTTGTGAAGACTCGGGATTTTGTTTTAATAAAAAGATTCTTGATTACCACATGTCCCTTTTTGGCTTTACCGTAGTTTCTTCTAAGGCATCTTCCAAATTCAAAATATAAATTGTATCTGAAGGTGCTTGATCTGAGTATAGTTAGGTTCAAGTATTTTGAGTTATGTCTCTGCCTCTTCTTGAGACCCACAAAGAGAAAGAGAAATATTTAATAAATCCTTTTCCTTACCAAAGTGATTTCAAGTCAAAAAATAGTAGACTGAATAATACCCTAGAATACTAATTAGATACTAATATTCACCTCAGCTACAAAAAAATTGCTATTTGACTTTGGCTCACTTAATTAAACTGTGTTTTATTTCTTCACCTATAAAATAACATAGCAGTTTCCTGAATTACTGTAAAATTCTGTATTTGCAATGTCTTCTGAGAACCATACAGTGAGCAATGTAGACAGTAAGAAATAAAAGGCATAAACTGCTTCAACTTCATAGAAAGTGAGACATTAAAAAGTATGGATGGGACTACTTACCTTGAATTCACTTAATAATCAATGCTTGAAAAATTTTGTCATCTGTAAGAATACTTCTTTAACAAAAAAAGTACTTTTTTAAAAAAATGCACTATATACTTTCAAAATCTATGCTGTTAAGTAATATCACTTAATGAGGATGCCCCAGGCTTTAATTTTCCTTAAAATTAAAATTTTGGACAAAGAGATGTGCATGAGAAAAATAAGAGGTTTTGGATGTTATTATACATCTGATTTTTGTTGCATGTTTTGGAAAAAAGGCCCTTGAGATGAATGCCAAATAGCCTGTCAAACTCAGAAGTGTGCTAAGTTCAAAGCAGCTGATAGTAAATGCTAACGATGGTCATTGCTTATTTGTTTTTCCAAGCAGAGATCTGTCTGCTTATACACAGAAGGAGTGTTTAGATGGAGTTTTGTAACTGTGTGCTAAGTTCTCAGCAGAATTTTATACGGATAAAACTTGCAAAAAGACACAGTTTCTTCAGTGCATCATACTATAGATGATCTCATAAATTGCATGCACAGCTTCTGGTTTCCCCACCTTGAATATAATAGCCTTCTGGTGGCTTGACTATGCCATTGCTATAGTTCAGATTACAAAAGGCAATAAAATGACAATAAAGACATAAAGGTTACACCTCCAGATGAAAGTATATCATCTAAAATGATGATAACATTACAGTAAATAGAGATGAGGGGAATTAAAAAAAAAATCCACAATTCTGGGAATTATACATGGTTGTCCCAAATCCCACAGTAATTGTTCACTTTGCTCTTCCATTGTAAAAAATTTCTGTCCAAAGTGTGCTCAAGTCCCACTAATGTCTTCAGTCCCAAAGTTTATGCTTCTTCAAGTACGGGAATGTGCTTTTCTTATATTAGAGCCTTTCTGTGGCATCCACACTGACGAGACACTGGCATAGGTTGCCCTGAGAAGTTATGGACGCCCCCTTTCTGGAAGTGTTCAAGGCAGACCTTTGAGCAACCTGATCTGATGGAAGATGTCCCTGCCCCTGACAGTGGGGTTGGAACAAGATGATCTTTGACGTTCCCAAACCATTCTATGTTTCTATGTTTCATTTAAATGAAATGAGTACACCCAAGTGAAATGTTTAAATCAGCTGTACAGCCATTTTAAGTAGAAGCTTATTTCACCTGCCTTTAGTTATCTCAAAGCTTGACAGTCCAACACGGTCATCTCTACAGTTGATGGAGGCAGACATCTCTAGAAGTAGATTTGTCCCATTCTAGACTAGTTCCTAAAGCAGATTGAGTCACTCCTTGTGATGTCTGTCTCTGTTGAATACAAAAAAAAATTATTATTCAGGCTGAGACACTGATAACTTTGGTAGCTAATACGAATGAGATGAATGAATCTCTTTTGTAGTCAAGGGACAAACTCAAATCACCATCTTGGATGTGACAATTCAGTGACACTTATTTCTGATAGATTAACTTCTGTTGTCAAACTGCCCTTTAACTATTTTTTTTTAGTCAAAAACACAGCTTGACATATTTTTCTTTCTGAATTAAGACAAAAATCTCAACCAAAACCTCACTTTCTTCTTCATTTTTATGATTGATCAAAACATTTCTGAGGAAATTCTGCTCAGAATATTTATGGGTTTATTTTGAAGTGAATTTTCAGAAATCTGAAATGTATTCTTTCAAGAATCTTTAAATCCAGTTATTTCTTCTGAATTAAGAAACATACTACAGTAGTAGTAGTAGTTAAAAAAATGCAGTTGCTTTCGGAAGAGCATGCCTAGTATTCTGTCTCCGGTGTTTTGGCCAAACTCCAAGACAAGTAATTACATTTACATACCTAAATTCACCCTGGTTGTTTCATCTCGATATAGCAATATTCTGTAAGCTCGTTTAGCTAATTTAGAACCCACATGAACAGGATAGGTTCAAAAGTTCAACTCAAACTTTATTAGGTTTGCGGTCCGCTTAATAATACTTAGCACTTAATTAATCTGCACAACACCCTTGTGAGCTACTTAACATTACCAGGAGAGTCTGTGAAAAAGGAATAAAAAGAGAGCCAGGAAGAAAAATATTCATCCTATAATGCCATCTCTCATACTCAAATGGGTGTTCAGATGCCCACAGTATTTAATTTTATTTCAATGCTATTTAGGTTTGAAAAGACATTAAATCAAAGGAAAGCACACAAAAGGCCATGTGACAGTCTCCCTCAGTTTATGATTTCAAGGTTCCTTTGCACATGCCCAACAAAAAAGAAAAAAAAACAAAAATATTCTCATTTTCACTTTCATATATGGAAGCATCAGATCCATACATAAAATAGTGAAATCTCTGCAATGGGAAAAATATCAGTAACAGTGATAAGGTAATATGTCAATAATGCGAGGACTTGATTAATGCACTTACCATACCACCAATGAGCAGTACCTTGCAGGACAATCTGGGGAAAACCAGAGACAAAACATCTACCTGGATTTGTTGAAAGCATTTGACATTGTCCCACACAACATCATTGTCTCTGCAGTGGTTTAACACTGGCTGGTGGCCAAGTGTCAACCGCAGCTGTTCTATCACTCCCCGTTCTCAGTTAGACAGGAGGGAAAATACAACAATGGGTACATGGTGTGAGAGGACAGGGAGATCACCTGCAGCTACCATCCTGGGCAAAACAGACTTTATTTGGGGGAAATTAGGTACATTTATTAAGAAACAAATGAGAGAAGACTAACGAGAAATAAAAACAGATCTTAAAATAACACTCTTCTCCCACCCCTCCCTTCTTCCCACTCTTAACATCAATCCCATTTTATCTACCTCCTCCCTCTGAGTGGTGCAGGGGGACAGGGAATGGGGGTCATGGTCAGTTCATGTGGTGTTGTCTCCACTGCTCCTTCTTCCTCCAGGGGAGGACCCCTCACTCTTGCCCTGGGCCATTGTGAGGTCTCTCTCATAGGAGACGATCTTCATATACTTTCTCCAGTGTGAGTCCTCTCATGCAAGACAGTTCTTGACAAACTGCCCCAAAATGAGTCTCTCCATGGGCTGCAGTCCTTCAGGGGAAACAGTGCGAGTCCCCTGCAATGTCATGGGCTTCTCCCTCTCCGTGGGCTGTAGGATCAGGCAGAAGCCCACTCCAGTGTGGGCTTCCCATGGGTTCACAGCACCCTTTAGGCATCCATCCGCTCAGGCGTGGGGTCCTCTAGCGACCACAGCTGAATACCTACACCCTGTCACCTTCATGGGCTGCAGGTGGACAGTCTGCTTCACTGTGGTCTTCACTACAGCCCAGGGGACTCTTTGCTCTGGTGCCTGGAGCACATTCTCCCCTACTTCTTCACTAACCTTGGCGTCTTCACATATTCTCATTCTTCTCTCTCTCTGCCAGTTATTGTGTGGAACAAATTTTTTTTCTGCTGTTTCTTAAATATGTTTTCACAGAGGCATTCCTATCCTGTTATCATTACTGATAGGCAGAGCCTTGGCCAGTAGTGGGTCCATCTTTGGAGCCTGGTGGCATTTTCTCTACAAGCCCTAGAGGAAGCTTCGAGCAGCTTCTTACAGAAGCTGCCCCTACTTCCCCTTGCCACTGAAATCTGTCCAGGCAAACTCAACACAGTCTCTAACTTTCAGAGACATGGATTTGATAGGTTGACTACTGGGTGGATAAGAAATTGCCTGGATGGTGACGCTCAAAGTGTTGTGGTGAATACTTCAATGTCTGATCAGAGACCAGTGATGAGTGGTGTTCCTTGGTGGTTGGTACTGGGACTAGTACTGTTTAACATGTTTTTTGGTGACATGGACAGTGGGATCAAGTGCACCCTCAGCAGGTTTGCTGGTTACATCAAGCTATGTGGTACAGTCAACATGCTGGGTGGAAGGGACGTCATCCAGAGGGACCTGGACAGGCTGGAGAGGTGGGCCTGTGTGAAGATCATGAAGTTCAACAAGGCCAAGTGCGAGATCCTGTGCATTGGTTGGGGCAATCCCAATAGAGCCTTTGTGATTAATGGATTGAGAGTAGGGCTGTGGGAAGAGC